>NW_022639713.1:125793-132183 GCF_010583005.1 Odontomachus brunneus
TGCAGCGCGAGTCCAATTTTTTTCGCACTGATTTTGGTTGCGGTTGCCATGCCGACCACTCGCGCAAACAAACAAACAAATGCGCTACTCCTCGCATGCTAGATCGCCGCTGTTACCACGCGGACCTTATTTGGCAATGATCTAGAAGATTCGGCAACCGCGACCAACCAGCGAGCGACCTGTCGCCAAGTGCCTTTTCTTTAAAAGCCGCCCTCGTCGACGACGAGGCAGTCCGTGCTTCGCATCTCAACACGAGAGGAGCACGTCTCGGTACGCCGGAAAACAGCTGATCTCAAGCGCAGGCAACTGAATCGGCGAGCTCGTCGCGTGTCCACTCGGTCCGCCGGCTATCGTGTATCCTGCCGGGACCGCGAGCTCCGTTGCATTCGCGCTGCCTTCGACGCGGTGGAGCCGCAGCATCGCCGCGACTCCACTCGAGCGCCGAGAGTCGATCTCTCTCTCGGGCCAGCTCCGCGCTCTTGTTCGCAAGTCGGCGAATTTCGTCCGTCGCTTGCCGCTCGCGCCGTGCGCGCACTATCAGTCTAGGCCTCCGCGGCCTCTGCGATCTTGAACCACGATCAACCGGATTGTGGCTCTTTCGACGCGTCTTGCGTCCTTCTCTCGCGTCACTCGGTTCTGTAATTTTGTGCGCTGTGTATATTTGTGTATATATTGTGTAACGACATTGTGACACCCACGCTTTCGAGACATAGTTCGTTCGACGGCTCGCGGACGCGCGCCAGGGTCGCGGAAGATCTCCGTCGCTCGCGTGCAAGATTTCCGTCCGCGGAGCGAACGAGTATCGCTCAGCAAGATTTCCATCGCGCTCGGCTGACCCGGCCGTCGGCACATGAAGATCTCCGTCTCGAAATACTTAGCCGTCGAACCGCATTCTCGATAAGTGTCGTGCAATCAATAAAGTGACTTAAAACAAAGTGGCAAATCATTCGACTCGCTCTCCTTCCTCACCCCGCCCTGCGCTGGGCGATATCAGCGCGTTCGCTCGCTGCCCGACGGGAGGTCAGCCTGTCGGATCCGCGACAGTTATTGTCGACAATTCTCTTTCTATCTCTTGCAACGAAAATGATTATATCACATACAATAATAATAATAATCTATTATTATAATATTATTTGAATATATTATTTTGTTCTATCTCAATAATATTTATGTATTTTTTTTTAATATAAATAATAGAAAAACTCTTCTCTCACCACCAACTCCGTCGTATTTACTACTTTTACTAAACATCTTTATTATATACAAATATTTATATTTATTATTAATTTTCTGCAAGAAAAGTATATAAATATCCTTAGAACCCCTTGGCCATGATCTGTTTTAATTTGCGTATCATCAGCTTCAATCCATATATTAGACATTCCTTCTCTACACATACTTGTATAATGCCCATCATTGATATTTGATCCATGGTGAAATATAGCATTCATGACCTTATAAGACTGTCCAACTAATAATACTTTTGTTGTTAGGACAGCACATAAATTAATTTTTTGTTTTTTTACCGATTTATCATCCTGTAATATACGTATAACAAATATTTTTTTGAGATATTAATTCATTTTTAAATAATGCATCATTTCCTGCACAATGTTTACATGCTTCGTTAAATGATCGATTCCAATGTGAAAATGTAACATTTATTAAATCTTGAAGGTTATAACTTTTCTCCTTCAAACAATTGACAGATATTAAAATAATAATATTCTCACCTGTGGTACATTTTGTATTGTCGCAAGTTTTGCAACGACTTGTAGTATTCATTTTATACAGTAATGAATTTCTTATATAATCATATTTGTCACAAAAAGCCGTGAGAAATTCGTATACATCGCGTTTAATATTATCAGAAAAATATTCTCCTAAATATTGCCGTATCGCATATGTATCCAATGTTGCCATTCTCTTTTCATACTGATACGCTAATTTACCTAAAACATTAAGTTTATCTAAAATGAAAAATTTTCTAATATCAACTAAATGCAATAAACATTGTAGTAGTGCATTTGCATAACATGAAACCTTATCTGTATTTTGAAAACCATTTATAACCCACGCAATATTCTGTGGCGTTTCTTGACATGGTTCTTGAACACGATAAACCTCGTAACGGGACACCCTGTCCCGCTACGTTTGGTTGCTATGTACGCTACTTCATTCTTCGTTCCGTTTCTTCTTCTTTTTTTTGTTCCTTCTATTCTATTATGTATATAATCATCTCGTGTATATAGTTGGTTTTTCGTTTAATTATGATGTTAAATATATCGTTAGACATCGAAGATCCGCGCCTAATATCTCCCCACCCAACCCGCCTTCGCGAGTCACGAGGAGCCTCGGCGCGCGTTAACTCGGCGCGGCGCCGCTATGTGGCGCCGGCCGGACACCGCGGCCGCTTCTCGCGGTTAAATATCGCTAGCCGCGCCGATATAACGGGGCCGCTCGGGCGCCAGAAGGAGAGGTCGTCATCCGGTCTCTTACCCGAGACCGGTCATCCAGGACGACACCATCCTGGCGATACACTGTTAACACAGCCGCCACCGCTCCTATCCAATTAGGACCACACGCGTTGTTTGATTCAACCGTCGTCCTTATTTTAGTTTTTTCTCTTTCCTGCAACCCGCGACGACCGAGTTGCCCGATTCAACCGATCGCCGTTCCTAACTCCTGGAGACGCCCGCGTTGCCCGATTCAACCGGCGTCTTCGCTTCCTGCGACCGCGCCCCGCGGGCCCCCCCAGTCGTGCCAGCTGCCCCAATAGGTACCACGGCTACCCTCCACCCCTGCTCATATCAAATGTAAATATTTCGGTGTAAATAGTACTTTGTAGTTGGTGTCTCCAATAAATCTAAGTTGTAAATAGCGCACTCACTTACACCCACTCTCTCATCTCCTCTCACACGGATCCGGACTCCGGCGAGCGAAATCCGGCACGCAGAAAAACGAAACGTTACAACCTCTTTTGGTAAAGTCCACAAAACATCTTTCACTTTACGATGTTTTTTCTTTGAAATTGTAATCATGGCTGTTTCTACTTTATGTATCTTCTTTTTTAAGCGATTATATTCAATAATAGCCTCCTCACTAGCTTTTACTGATAAAGGATCGTAATTAATCAGATGCAATCCCTCTATTGAAGTTACTCGGGATAATGCAACATATACTTGGCCACAATTAAATACAGAGTTACCTATATCCATGACAGCATTTTGCAAACTCAGCCCTTGACTTTTATGAATAGTAATTCCGTAACTTAAAGATAAAGGAAATTGTTTCCTAATAACATAAGCTCTATCCATCACTTCAAACTTTACGCTTACTCTTTCTATAAGATACTCCATACCTGATGGTAAAAGAAGTTTAATCTTTTCTATTTGGTTAGTAGACATATCCTCTACAACTGAAATAACAGTACCAATTGTACCATTAACAAGACCCAAACTAGCATCAATATTACGTCTTATCATAACTTTTGCTCCAACTTTGATAATGATTTGCTTTGAAAGCCCAGCTGTTCTAGAATTATCATCATCACTATCTGATAACATTTTTAATACTTTCTTTTTCACATACGATATACATTCAATAATATCTTCAGCAATTAATAAAATTTCTTTTGATGGTATACGACTCAACATTGCAACATTCAGAACATCGCACATATGACAAGTAGGTAACAAACAAACAGTGTCCGGTGGCAAATCATTAATAAAATCACATAGTTTATTTAATCTAGACTCAAATGAAACATCATTAAAAGAAATTTTTCTATTTTCCAGAATCTCAGAATCAGATTTTGTTAATAAACCAATTCGAATTCTGGATAATAAATCACGGTAAGATGTATCTCCTTGTTGACGCATATTAATTGTTAATTCATCATAGTCAAATAACATAGACCATAAATTAATAGTCCCTAAAGAACCGAGGTATTTATTAACTTTTTTATCAGACAGTTGTAAAAAAACATGATCCTCATGTACAGGTGGTAATTGAAGTAGATCTCCAAATAAAAGAATGTGTTTTCGTCCAAACCAACCATCGTCACAATCACTAGTATCAAATATTTCAGATAACCGCAAATGTATATATATTAAAGATAAATTGGATACCATTGAAATTTCATCAATTATAAAAAGTACAACATCTTTGAGATCTGCTCTTAAAACTTTCAGTACATGATCGGATAGTCGTTTATATTTTGGAGTATTACCATGTTCAACAGGTAATTGAAGCAATCTATGAATAGTCAAACCATCAATATTAAACGCTGCTATACCAGTAGGTGCCGCTACAGCAGTATCTTTATTAAGATTTTCTCTTACCCAACATTTAATGGTTTTTATTAAGAAACTTTTTCCAGTACCACCTTCTCCACTAACATATAACCGTAATAATCTATCCGATGTAACAGTATTAATTACTTTATCAAACACTCTTTTTTGATCGATATTCAATTTTTCTATCATTTCAGGTACATTAATTTTTTTAGCCAATTTATCACCAAGATCTCTAAAATCTTGCATCGCTTCACCAGCTTCTATATTCTGAACACCTATAGGATTTTCAGGATCATCCTGAGATACGTGCTCTCGCGCATCATCATCCAAACATTGCTGTACTAATTGTTTTGCAGTTTCAAATGCTTTTTGTAATTCTTCTAATCTTTCGTGATATTGCAATGCTTCTGTAAGATGTAATTTCACGTGTTGAAACGATTCAGTATAAGTTTGAAATCCATTTTGAAGATCCTCTAATTTTCTCCAAGGTTTAAACATTAATAATAATGAAAAGAAATAATCTTCTGGTCGGATATTAACATCATATTTATAATGATTAATAAGATATCCACGTTGTCGTCGTTTCAAATAGTAACTATTACCTATTTTATAATACTCGACCAACTCGTTACGTGGCTTAATTTTTGTTGTATCATACCATTGTGCAAATTCATATAGAGATATATACTCTAATTCTTTGGGTCTATTTGGATAATAATCATCCACCAAAGATGGACAAAATATATCCGTTGACTCCTTATCAAGAGCTTCAATTTCAATTCGACTCTTCAATTTTCTATGTCGAATCTTATTAACATCTAACCATTTAATTGTCGTGTTTGGATCAGTTCCGTATAAAGGAATACTTAACAAAGTATCGGCAGCTTCAAGAGCTCCACATTCTCTATTATTTGTGAATCGCAGTGCAATATTCCAAAGAAAACTTGCCAACGATTTATTTGTATTGTTTTTACTATTAAGAACAATATCATCGGACAATTCACTTTTTCCTGCTTTATTAAGATATTTAGTGACATACCAAGTTAGCAGTGACGACTTTTCTCCAATAAATTGTATATCCATATTTCCTTCCCATGCAGTAAGAAGGACAGGATTATAATCATTTATATTCACCTCATCGTCCATTCGAGGGAGATCATAAAGCCTGCTTCTATTCTTCAATTTTTTCCTACCTGCTATTGAACTTGCAACATCTTTCATAATTAATTTATCAGTGGTGGGGCGAGGAAACCCAAAACGACACCTGCGAATCATTTTACGTCCAACTTTTTTAGAACGAAGACAATAATCATTATGTTTATGTCGCTGATGCGTGTTGACACGCTTATATAATAACGGTGCGACATTTCGGTTTGGCATTTTACAACTTATATATTGTAAGATAAATTTAGAAACTTCTTCGTTAGAAAATTCACCAAGAATGGGTGCATTTTTTATCCAAATTAACAAATGAAAATGTTGTATGCCTCTACCTTGATATTCTCGTCTCCAGAAATAATGCGTAACTTCTCCAATCGGATTATCTGATGAAGAAATAAAATCAAGCATTGCTCGAAATTTATTGTCAAGAAACCTTGATGTCGATATAGGATCTCTAGCAACAAGTACACTGATGCATGAGGAATCGTCAGCCCATCCATTTATTTCCCGAATATATTCAGCTAAATCTTCCCACAGCCATTCACTCGGACTTAACGTTAAAAACCATGTCGCAGGTCCATAATGTTGCGTCATACAGTTTAAATCACTTCTCGGTCTATGCCAATATTGTTCCGTATTCCGAAGTGTCGAAAATATTGTATTTAAATTAGATTCTAACAATTCTTTCGATAATGCTTCTAAATATTCTCCAGCTGTATAATGATCCCGTGGATTAGTAATATTCATTTTATGATAAATTCCACGGCTTAATTGACGTATGTTCGCATTATTTAACAAACAGAATAAGTATTGTTGATTTAATCGGTAGTGCAAATGTTTTGAAAGTAAACGAGATTTAATAAATTCATGATCATGAAGTTTGACTTGTCTATCTTCATGCTGTCCATTAATACCAAAGGGATATAAGTCA
>NW_022639713.1:132193-132432 GCF_010583005.1 Odontomachus brunneus
ATAATATATTAACAACTTGCCCTTCCGCATTCATTATTAGATTTGTCGGAAAATTTATTTTATGATTTATACCTTCACTAAAATAATTTTTAGATAAAGCAGTATGTTTTGATTTACCACACAAGGCGTATAATTTTTCATCATGTGTAGAACATTCGGTAACGAGTGTTAAACATACTTCCGATTTCTTCTTGAGCAAAGCTAAGATTTTGTTCATGTTACGAATATAATCGTCCCTA
>NW_022639713.1:132442-133168 GCF_010583005.1 Odontomachus brunneus
GTCGGGACCATCCCGGGAGAGGTGATGGACGAGGCGGGCGGCAATCACTCTCTCGAAAAGCTTGCCCACCTCGTCCAACAGGCAGATCGGCCTGTAAGCGGACGGGCCCCCCGCTGGTCGGCCCTCCTTGGGTAGGAGGACCAGACGGGCCATTTTCCACCGACTGGGAAAGACCCCCGCTCTGAGGCAGTCCGTGAACAGTCGCCTCAGGCGGGGGCTCAAATCCTTCAGGGCCAAGGCCCACACCCTGCCCGGCACTCCGTCTGGCCCGGGGGCTTTGGACTTGCCCCCGAGTCTTTTGGCAGCGGCTGCGAGCTCCGGCTCGGTGACCCCCAGGCGCGATTCCCATCCAGACGAGGGGCCCTCATACGGCAAGGGCTCCGGCCTCGCCGTGGGAAAGAGGGTCCCCACCACATTATCGAGCGGCTGAGGGTCCAGATCCTCCGTGGCTGGGGGCGCCCAAGCCCTCAAACGTCCGAGGACAATTCTGTGAGGGCGCCCCCACGGATCCCTGTCTAGCTCCTCGAGCAGCCGCTGCCACGCCTGGGCCTTGGCCCTAGCTATGGCTTTGCGCAGGTCTCTCCGCGCGGCTCGGAGAGACCTGCGCGCCAACTCCCATGCCTGCCCCCTCCGCCGTGCCGCGCGCATGCGCTGTACGCGACGCCGGAGGAGGATGACGGACCTCCGTAGCTCCGCCACCTCCTCGCACCACCAATAGGCGGCACG
>NW_022639713.1:133178-136255 GCF_010583005.1 Odontomachus brunneus
GCGCGATTCCCATCCAGACGAGGGGCCCTCATACGGCAAGGGCTCCGGCCTCGCCGTGGGAAAGAGGGTCCCCACCACATTATCGAGCGGCTGAGGGTCCAGATCCTCCGTGGCTGGGGGCGCCCAAGCCCTCAAACGTCCGAGGACAATTCTGTGAGGGCGCCCCCACGGATCCCTGTCTAGCTTTTCGAGCAGCCGCTGCCACGCCTGGGCCTTGGCCCTAGCTATGGCTTTGCGCAGGTCTCTCCGCGCGGCTCGGAGAGACCTGCGCGCCAACTCCCATGCCTGCCCCCTCCGCCGTGCCGCGCGCATGCGCTGTACGCGACGCCGGAGGAGGATGACGGACCTCCGTAGCTCCGCCACCTCCTCGCACCACCAATAGGCGGCACGACGGGGGGTGGGCCGAGCTCGGGGCATGGAGGTGTCGCAGGCTGCCTCCATGACTTCCCCGAATCCGGCCGTCTCCTCCTCTATGTCCTCCCGAGCCAGCAATGGGAGGGGGTTGGTTCACCCCCCCCCCCGCCCAGGAGGACGCGATCACCGACGCCTTGAGGGCGTCTTCGTCTAGGCGGCGGAGTGCCCAGCGCGGTGGCCTCGATCCGGCCCCCTCCCGGCGACAACGGAGCACCTCCTTCGAGGTGGCGACCACGGACATCTCGATCAGCAGATGATCGGAGTTGATGTCCGTTTCGGTCGCCACCCTTCATCCCCTGACTGTGCGCACCGCAGGGCGATTGCCGAAGGTCAGGTCCACAATGGACTCGCCCTGCGGATGCACACAGGTGCTCACGGAGCCTGTATTAATGAGGAACAGGCCCCTAGTCGCCGCCCACTCGAGGAGGTCTTGGCCTCGGAGGTCCGTCCGCCAAGAACCCCACTCCCTGGAGATTCTAAAAACCCTAAGCAACTCAATTTCATGAAATTAAAAAAGTTGTTTTTTCGCTGCCATCTTGAATTCACTATCTTGAATTTGACAAAACTAACCTCAAATTCGAAATCAGCGACTTCAAAAACCTTCGAGTACCGAGTTTCGTTCAAATGAAGACACCTCACATTTTTGTCCACCATATTAAATCCGCCATTTTAAATTTGACGACACTAACCTCAGATTCGAAATCAGCGATCCCAAAGCCCCCCGAAATCAGCGATCCCCGTGTATCGAGTATCATCCAAATCAAGTCACTTCGCATTTTTGTCCACCATATTGGATCGGCCATTTTGAATTTTACAAATATAACCTCATATGCAAATATAAGTTCAAATATAACCTCATTACAAATATAGCCTCTAATTTTACAAATATAATATGAAATTCGAAATCATCGACCTCGAATACCAGGTGTAGAAGTATGAAACCGGAATTTTTTTATACAAATAAGACGTCTGTTGTTCGAAAGTGATAAATAATACTTTATTCAAAATAATTTCCACTGTTTTGAACACATTTTTCCCACCTCTCTGGCAGTTTATGAATGCCGTGCCAAAAAAACTTTTCATCTTTTGAAGCGAACCAGTTATCTAGCCATTTTTCCACATTTTCATACGAATCGAAGCGTTGGTTAGCGAGAGCGTGTCCTAGCGATGCGAACAGGTGATAATCGGACGGAGCCAAGTCTGGAGAATAAGCCGCATGCGGTAGTAATTCCCAACTGAACGACTCGATCGTTTCCTTGACCCGTTTTGCTGTATGTGATGGGGCATTATCATGGAGCAAAATGACATTGTGTTGCCTTTTTGCATATTCTGGTCGTTTTTTAGTCAATGTTCGATTTAAATCGATCATTTGTTGTTGGTAGCGATTAGTATTGACGGTTTGACCAGGTTTCAGCAGTTCATAGTTCATAGTTCATAGTTCATAGTTCTTCGTTCCTCACGTCAAAATCACCACTTTTGAATTTTTTAAACCACTCGAAACACTGAGATTTACCAAGAGCATATTCACCGTAAGCTTCGACAAGCATTCGATGTGATTCTGCAGCAGTTTTCTTTAAATGATAACAGAAAATCAATGCTGTCCGCAAATCATAGTTAGTAGGCTCGAAACGTGACATGTTTAAGGTTATACAAAAATATACTAGAGAATGAAAGTTGGGGTTATGTTTGTTGACAATATTCGTCAGCTGTTAGGAGAATATAATAGCGCGGCAGTAGCGGTCTTACGGTCACTAAACTGAACGCTGGCACCATTTATAGGGGAATTCCGGTTTCATACTTCTACACCTGGTATCTCTATATACAAATGCATAATTCATAAGTTTTCATAGTTTTTGTAAAACTGAATTTATTCATGAATTTATTCACAAAAAACCACCGTTTTAATCACTTTGTTTATTTAACAATCATATTATTAACAATAAACAAAATTCTTTATTTTTCATAACTCCTGTCTGGAATGTCTGAGAAGTATAACAATACCAAATTTACTAAATAAATCCTTTAAACTCTATAAAAAAAATGATTAAAAGTAGATGAGTCTCTTAGTGTCTCTCTGTGACACAAAAGATTAAATTGACACGACGAAATATCTCAAAGACAAAACTAAAACACGTGTCCCATTATTTTGAGGAGCGATCAAAATGGCATTCTTAGATTTTAGTGCATGGACGTTTTCAAGCTAATTTCAAAGTCAACTATGTTTTTTTAATGGAAACCTTTATTTTTTTTATTACGAAATCTTATTTTACATAGAAAGCAAACAACTTTTATCTGAAAAAAATTTTCGCATGACTTCTATTTTTTAAGATATTTAAGTATAAAATTATTGATTCTTTAATAATTTTTATCTAAATTGATTCTATCACCTTTATAAAAAAAAATAGCAAGAGACAAAAATAGTTTACTTTCTTGTCATAGAGCTCTGAGAATTTTTTTACCAACGTAAAGAAATGCAATACTAAAATTTGATAAAAAATTCTCAGAACTCTACAAAATGAAATTAAACAATTTTTGTCTCTTCTATCTTTCTGTAAAATTCATAGAATTCGATTAAAAAAATATTGCAGAACCAATAATTTTATAGTTATTTCTTTAAATAGTGCGAAAATATCTTTCAGACAAACGTTATGTTCTTTTACGTA
>NW_022639713.1:136265-136611 GCF_010583005.1 Odontomachus brunneus
GTAAGATTTCATAAAGAAAAATATAGATTTCCGTTTAAAAAAACAATATTAACTTTGAAATAACCTTGAAAACGCCCACACATTAAAAAACTAATAATGCCATTTTAATCACTCTTCAAAATTATAAAACACGTGTTTAATTTTGAGATCAAAATATCTCGAAAATTCGAAAAAATGTTTTAAATAAAAGTGGAACGCTTTCGAAGGGAACATAAGGTAATAAGTTGATTGTATAGGATGTTTCATTTTAAAAAACGCATCCTGATATTTCTTCAGCCAAATATATTCAGCAAAAATGTTTCAGACAAAAGTTGTAAGGATAAAAGGATCTATTAATAACGTATTA
>NW_022639713.1:136621-136822 GCF_010583005.1 Odontomachus brunneus
GGGGAGGCATATAAGGACTACCTTTACCTAAGGGTGCTCAGTATCAGAGTTCTCAGCCTTGATGATGCAAACTGCAACGTTTGCGAAACGTCAGCATATCGCTGATTCAAGACACGGCTCCATTCCGGAAGCTATATCTAGACATCGTATCAATGGCCGTGAAAGCCTCAAATCCTCTGTTCTTGTTCAACTTTCAGGAAC
>NW_022639713.1:136832-137664 GCF_010583005.1 Odontomachus brunneus
CACTCTTATTAGTTTGACCTTGGATAGCGTCCTCAAGATCAGAAAAAGAAAAAATTAATAAAACCGATAATTTTGTAGATATTTCTGTAAATAGTTTAAAAAATAAAAGTCGTATGAAAAAATTTTTCAAACAAAAGTTGTTTACTCCTTTACATAGAATAAACTTCCGTAATAAAAGCATAAATGTTGCCATTTAAAAAAGCAAAGATGACCTTGTCCTGACCTTGAGGATGCCACCCAAGGTCAAATTAATAGAACCAGTAAATAAATCTTTTTAGATCTTACAACTTTTGTCTGAAACATTTTTACTGAATATGCTTAGCTGAAAAATTATCAGGATGCATCATTTAAAATGGGACAACCTATATAGTCTATAATTCAAGGTTCAATTTTATTTTTTTAAATTGAATCGTATAATTTTTTAAAAATAGTTTGATACTTTTGTATATACTACGTACAAAAGTAAGATCATCAAAAAGTGAATACTTTTAGAGATATTTTACTAAGTAAATACTTTTAGAGAGATATTTTACTTTTAAATCGAATATTTTTCAACACAAAATATTAGCACGATGAATTATTTAAATGTTCTTAAAGTTTTCTCTTTTTTGATGTCAGTCTGAGCATATATTACTATGAAAATAATACGTATAAATAATATCATGTGCTGTATGGATACCTTATATTTCCTCCAAATCTTATAACTTTTATTTAAAAAGTATATCCAAAAAACTTACGAATTCTCCTTTTGCTTATATTTCTTTCTTTTTTCCGTTTCCTTTATTTTTAAAATAAATATTTCTTCCTTCTCTCTCTCTCTCTCTCTCTCTAT
>NW_022639713.1:137860-138055 GCF_010583005.1 Odontomachus brunneus
CCATCTTGGTTCTTTTGGACTAGCACATCCAGGAAGGCTATTTGATTGTTTTGTTCCACTTCCATTGTGAACTGAATACTGGGATGTTGTGAATTGAGAACCCGAGAAACTGAGAAAGAGTTTCCCTGCCATGATTCCAAATTACGAAAGTATCGTCCACATACCGAAACCATGTGGATGGTTTCAGTGGTGCGT
>NW_022639713.1:138065-142573 GCF_010583005.1 Odontomachus brunneus
GTCTTCTTTGCCCTATATATTATAAATTTATATTATAAATACATGAATTGTAGATATACGTTATTATTCGGATTTATTAGTAAATATATGTTTAGAACAGAGCTTATAAGTTTAAAGCCGGTGTCATATTTTACACATTACGGATTGTAAGCAAACACAATGTTATATGTAACGTGTATGTTAATTACAATTTCCTACTCAGCAATATAACTGTTATATAACTGTTATATAACATGCATATTATATAATAGTTATATAAAATGCATGTTATATAATAGTTATATTGCTAAGTAGGAAATTGCGATAGCTGAAGCAGGAGCGCCAGCCGGAGCTGAAGCTTTCTATCCCGCTGGCGCTCCCGTTGCCGCTCCTGTTCCCGCTCCCGCTACCCATCCTGTTCCGGCTTTTGCCCATTATCAAAGTATTTTATAATTTTCTGCATTATTCGGATAATTTTTTAATCCGAGTTAGTTTAAGCCCATATCACACATTGCGGATGCGTTCCAAAATTCACTACGAGTACTGAAAATCTATACCCTGATAGCCAAGTCTGCCCGACCAACGCTCGGCCGAAGTTTGATCTCAACTGTTAACCGCAACTTGGCATCAAATTTGAACTAATACTTGATACATCAAATCCTGCTGCCAAACTGCGGTAAAATACGCGACAAACTTTGACGTCAAGCATTGAGTGTAAATTTACACCAAACTGCGCGCAAGCGTTACGCTCAACACATGACATCAAGTTGCCTGCAACACCGCAGCAACGGTTGCGGTCAAGCGCTGAGCGCAACTTAACATCAACTCAACATCAACGGTTGAACAAAATCAGCTGTTGCTTTTAATGAAACGCATAGGTATATATAATCTATATTGTTAGGTTGTGATTTTCAATAACATTAAAGAGGATATCTGTGCATATATATATTTTTTATTTTATACAAATGTGAAATATACTTCATCAGGTTTGCGCCACCACATCGACAGTGCTTGCCAATAAATATATACTTTTTTTTTTCTTTTTTGGCAGAAGAAATGCATTACGCACACCCCCGGGAAATCGGGACTTTCCCGGGGGTAGTGTGGGACTCTCCCGCTCCGGAACTAACGGCCGGAGGGGGCCTACCCACTAAAACCTCTGCCGGGCCCCATGCGGCTTTTGCGAGGGCGTCCCGGGAACCGCTTGCGCATTACTTCCGGGGCGCCCTCAGCCGCGGGGCGGGGAAAAACCAAACCCCGCCCCCTTCCCGGGCCGGGAGGAATAATTCCCTCCCGGCCCGCTGTTCCTCTCTTCCATGGCCGGACGTGGCCCCCCGTCCGGTAACACCTCACCTGTAGGGGTATTATTGGCCGGGTCCGGTCCCGTCCGGACCCGGTCCACCCCTACGCTCCCGAACGAGGTTGCTGGGGCGGAGGGGTCTAAGTGTTGCCCTCCGCCCCTCCCGGTCAGGAGCCTCCTGGCACTGGGAGGGGGGTGGGCGGCCTAAGAGTCCGCCCTTGCGCACCGGCCGCCCTACCCCCCTCCCGGAGGCGCTTGGTCTGACTTCTTGTCACGGGGGCGCCCGATCAGGCGCCCCCTGTCTCCCCCTCGCCGGGCCCTCCGTTGGTCAGGAGAGCCCGGCGGTAATGTGGGGGGCTGCGGCGCACGCGCAGGTACCCCGGGGGCGGGGACGCCAGCGGTGGCGTCCCCTCCCCGCCCGCGAGTGCGCCGTCTTTCGACACCGCGCTGATACGCGGGCAGGCGAGGCGCCGCTCTCCTTCTGCGGTGCCTCGCCCCATTTCCGGGGGCGGCGGTTTCGCCCCGCCGCACCCTTTCCGACTCCTCCTTCTGTGACACGACTGTGTCACAGAAGGAGGTGACGGCAGACCAGCCCTCGTCTCCCCCGAGCATGGCCCTTATGAGGGCCGGGAGAGAGAGGTCCGCTCCCACCACGTCAATCAGGACACAGCGCTCCACATCCCAGGAGGGACATTCCTCTAGGGTATGTTGCGCCGAGTCCACCTCAGCGCCACAGTGGTGGCAGCGGGAGTTAGGCTCCTTACCAATCCTGTGCAGGTACTCACCGAAGCATCCATGTCCGGTGAGTACCTGCGTTGTCCGGAAGGACAGCTCTCCGCGGACCCTGTCTACCCACTCTTGTAGACAGGGCTGGATTGCCTCGGCGATCCTCGTTCCTGAGTGGCCCGCCGCCTCCTCCAGGTGGATGCTCCACCTAAGGAGGAGGCGTTGGCGGGCCTGCAATTTCGCAATACTAATGGCCCTGGCCGGATGTTTGGAGTCTCCCCAGGCACGGAGCTCCTTTACACGTCTCAGCGTGCATTTGTGCAAGGAGCTCCAGCGGAGGGGAGACCGGCCAGGGCCGTGGCGGCCGTATGCGACGTCGTCCTATAGGCCCGTGCGAGGCGAATGGCGACCCACCGCTGAGCGCGGTGTGCCAGCGCAATTATGCGCCGGTTGGTCGCCATCGCACCCGCCCAGACCGGGGCCCCGTACAGGGCCATGGACTGGACGACGCCGGCATATAGCCGCCGTGCCTTTCTTTTAGGACCGCCGAGGTTGGGCAGGAGGCCACCCAACATATTGGCCACCCTGCCCAACTTGGGGGCCAGAAGCTCGAAGTGCTTCTGGAACCCCCATTTACCATCCAAGACGAGTCCCAGATATTTTATTGAGGGACTCGTCTTCACGGAGACACCGTCGATCCGGATTCGGGCCTTCGGTGGTCCCCTCCTCCTCGATCTATCATGAATAAACATAAGTTCAGGCTTGAGGGGAGCCACCTTGAGGCCCATCCTATTCAGGGAGCCCACCACCTGGTCTACCGCCAGTCGTCCCTTCTCCAGGACGCTCCGCCAGCCCCTGCCCCCAGCCAGCACCATCGTGTCGTCTGCTACGCAGACGACGCTGCAGCCGGGGGGGGGCAAGGCGGAGGACTTGGTCGTACGCCTGTTCGTACGTATGTTCAATAGTAGGGGTCCTAGTACGGACCCCTGAGGAACACCGCGATAGACCACCCTTCCGCACTGGAGTTCCGCTTTGTTACGGAACTCCAGTCTTCTATCCCGGAAGTAATCCCTAATAATTGAGCCCAGATGGAGAGGGGGACCCTGAAATGGGCCAGACCCGCCTCCACCCGGTCCCAAGGGAGAGAATTGAATGCGTTGGCGATGTCCAAGGACACCGCCAACACAACTCCCCCCCTCCTCACGACGGCCTCCGAGAGGGACCGGACGCGTAAGATCGCGTCCACGCTTGACCGTCCCTCCCGGAAGCCGTATTGCTCCTCGCTGAGCGTAGAATTACTCCGGGATAGGTGCCGGACGAAGCGGGCGTATATTATTCTTTCGAATAGTTTGCCCGCCTCGTCCAACAGGCATATTGGCCTGTAGACGGAAGGGCTGTCCTCCGGCTTGCCTCCTTTTCGGAAGAGGACCAGATTGGCCCTTTTCCAGGGCTGGGGAACACCCTGGTCCTCAAACAGAATGTGAAGAGCCGCATTGTGCGACTCTTCACCTCCACCTCCTTCATCGCCAAGGCCCACACTGTGCCTGGGATGCCGTCAGGGCCCGGCGCCCTTTTTTTGGCGCCGAGCCTCCTGACGGCCCTATCTATCTCCATCTCGGTGACCCCGACCGACTCCTCCTCCCCGTCCGGCGGGGGGCCCTCGTAGGGGGGAATGCACGCTTCCCCCCATGGAAAGAGGGCCTCCACCACTTCGTCGAGAAAGTCGGGGTCCAGGCACGCCGTTGGAGGGGGCGCCCAGTTGCGCAGACGCCTCATCACGATGTGATACGGGCGCCCCCATGGGTCCCTGTCGATGGTGGAGACCAGTTCATTCCAGGCACGGGCCTTGGCCGTAAAGATGGCCGCCTTGAGGGCGCCACGCTTTTCGCGGTACGCCCCCGCGGCGGCCATCCCACTTACACTGTCCCTTCCCCGCCGGTCCATTTTACGCCTGGCTTGGCCGGCGGAGTGCCGAAGTTCGGCAATCTCCGCCGACCACCAGTACACGGACCGGCGGGGGTGTGGCCGGGATCGGGGCATGGCGGCGTCACACGCCGCTGACATCACGCCCACGAGCCCGGCCGCCTCAGCCTCAATGGCGGCCCGGGTCCCCGGTGTGGGGCCCGGTTCCGCCAATGTGGCCGCCGTTAAGGCGGCCGCCAACCCGTCGGGGTCGAGTTTGCGGAGGGCCCACTTTGGTGGTCGGGCACCCCCCAGGCTGCGTCTCTGGAGCACCTCCTCTGGGGTGGCGACCAGTCGGACCACGATGTATCGATGGTCCGAGAGGTTTTCCCCCCTGGTCACCACCCCGCCAATCCTGGATTATTCGGGCCGCCTGGGGAGACGCTAATGTGATGTCGATCACTGATCTCCCCCGCGGCTCGACGAAGGTGCTCCTCCGACCCCTGTTTATGATAAAGAGGCCGTGAGACGCGACCGCTAATGAATATATACTTTTTTTTTTTTTGATAACTCAGGGGAAAATGCATTACG
Source organism: Odontomachus brunneus (assembly GCF_010583005.1). NCBI lineage: Eukaryota > Metazoa > Arthropoda > Insecta > Hymenoptera > Formicidae > Odontomachus > Odontomachus brunneus. The sequence goes on from NW_022639713.1 coordinate 142,564, forward strand.
CATCCCCCGG
>NW_022639713.1:142583-143591 GCF_010583005.1 Odontomachus brunneus
CGCCAATCCTGGATTATTCGGGCCGCCTGGGGAGACGCTAATGTGATGTCGATCACTGATCTCCCCCGCGGCTCGACGAAGGTGCTCCTCCGACCCCTGTTTATGATAAAGAGGCCGTGAGACGCGACCGCTAATGAATATATACTTTTTTTTTTTTTGATAACTCAGGGGAAAATGCATTACGCATCCCCCGGAGACCTGGGGAGGTCACCGGGGGTATGTGGGACTCCCCTCCCCCTCTCTAAAGGAGAGGAGCAGGTATACCCACTAAAAACCGCTGAGTGTGTCCTTCACTGCGCAAGTAGGGCGACCCCCTGGCATCACCTTTCGGCATTCTTCGGGGGGCCGCCCCGCGCTAGCGCTGTTGCACTTCGTATTCTGGGGGGGGAAAAGCGGCGGGGACATAGCCCCTCCCCGGTCGCTCCCCCCCCCTGCCGTGAGGCGACACTTGCCTTTTTGCGCGGCGAGAGACGGACACAACACCTCTCGCCGCGCTCCTCCCGATGGTAGTGGGAGGTGGGTCTCCCAAACCAACATGACCAGGGGTGGGTAAAGGTCACCCCCGGTCGTGGTGCCTACTGGCAGCGGCGCGGTGCGACCCTACACCGCGCCGCCTCCCTCCCGAGCCGCAATGGAGGAAGGTGCGCCCCCGCGCACCCTCGCCGCGGCCGGTATGGGAGAGGGGAGACCGGTACCAGGCGATTACGCCCAGTACCGGCCCCCCAGCGCCGGCCTGGTGTTCGGCCAGCGCCGTGGCCCCGGTCTTGGTGGTCAGACCGGGGCCATCTCCACCTCTCGCGGACCCTCTGGGGGGGTGAAGTCCCCCCGCAGACCCCGCGATTGGTGGTGGTGGGGGAGGACCGGACCCTCCCGCGGACACCGGGCCACCCTGGCCCGGAGCCGCGTTCGGCGGCCGGCCTCTGCGGTGGCCCGGCGCCGGAGCGCCGAACCGACCGCCCCCCCCATCAGCGGGCACCTGGGACTACCCATCCGGTGACCCGGGTCCCG
>NW_022639713.1:143601-146370 GCF_010583005.1 Odontomachus brunneus
TGGGGGGGTGAAGTCCCCCCGCAGACCCCGCGATTGGTGGTGGTGGGGGAGGACCGGACCCTCCCGCGGACACCGGGCCACCCTGGCCCGGAGCCGCGTTCGGCGGCCGGCCTCTGCGGTGGCCCGGCGCCGGAGCGCCGAACCGACCGCCCCCCCCATCAGCGGGCACCTGGGACTACCCATCCGGTGACCCGGGTCCCGTCCCTCCTCACGGCACACCGCGCAGGCCGCACTCTCGGTGCAGACCCGCGCGGTGTGCCCGGCTTGACCACATCGGTAGCAGAGCCGGCTCCGGTCCGTAGATGCGGAGCAGGCTGCCCGGACGTGGCCGAGCCCCCAACACCAATGGCACTGGAGCGGGCGAGCCGGGAGCAATTCGACTCTCGCTCCCGCCCACCCCAGGGCCACCCTCCCCTTCGCCGCCACCCTGACGGCCGCCGTGAGGGGGAGACGGTCCCAAACGGCCCCCTTCCCCCGCCAACTCCACCTGATGGGGCCGAGGCGAATTTTGCTCGGCCCGCACCCCCCCTGCTCCGCGAGATCCTCGCTCACCTCCGCAGGGAGGACCGACTCGTCAAAACCGACGAGTCGGACCTCCCCCCACCTTGAGAGCCGCGTTACCGAGGCCCCCGGGAGCGACGCCCTGAGCTTCTCTGCTAGGGCGTCCGCCTCCCTCTCCTTTTCGGGTCCGGCCAGCCCGTAGAGGAGCCCACCTCCTGCGGCCCTTCTAACAAAGGCGGGCCGGACCGCACTTCCTGCCAGGGCGATATCACCTCTCGCCTTGCGGAGGGCCACCGCGTATGTGAGGCCCCCCGGCTCGAGGCGTACCGCCACCGGACGCCCACGGACCGGCTCGTCCCTGATTCTCCTCCTGGGGGGAGGAGGGACTCTCCTTCCCCTCCCGCCTCTTCCACCCGCCCCGACTCGGCCGCGGTCGTTCGACGAGACCGCGGCGGGCGCCGCAGGCGCAACCGGTCTTTGTCCAGCCGGGAACGCCCCGGCAGCAGTCACCCGGAACGGGGACGTCGCCCTGTCCCTCGTCTCGTGTCGTACCTCCGGGAAGGGAAATACGGTCCGGCCCTGCATGTTCGCGGCGGCAGCAGGGCGGTTAGCCGTAACCAGCTCCGCCCTATGCTTCCCTAACTCCTCCCTTTTACACGTCCAGCCTCTCCTTTCCTTATTCCATGCCTCCCTATCACACTCCCATTTGCGCTCCTTCTCCTTCCATTCACTCCGCTCCAGTTCCCACTTTTCTCCCCTCTCCTGCCAATCTGATATCTCTTTATCGTTTTCCCTTTCCAACTCCACATCTTCATCAACCCACTTCTCCAGCGTCCTCACATATTTTTCCAAATACACCGTCCTAGTCACAAAGGTTTTTGCCATTTCCTCGCCATACCTCTGCATCTCCTCCTTCCTCCTTCCTATCTCTTCCTTCTCGGTCTTGCTCATCCTCTTGCTTCTGGATATGACACTCTCGATCGCTCAAGCGCTTTCCTTCAAGTAACTCAAGCGCTCGAGGATAAAGTCCCTATTCTAGCCTCCGTCCTCCGGATCCGGCCATTTTCCTTTCCTTTCCACGTCCTTATTCCATGGCTCCTCCTCTCCAGACTCCTCCTCCGTCTCCGTCCCAGAGCCCTCAACGTCGATCTTTTTTTCCGCCATCCTTCTCCTCTTCCCTCCACCTCCTCTACCTGTCTCTACCTCTACGGTAGCTGCTTCGGCGTGCGGGCCCGTAGGCAACCCGCACGCCAGCCCGTCGCCGGATGACGACGACACCGACGACGACGAGGGAGCCGGGACGCTACCCCCCGTGCCGCCGGACCCTGGGGCTCCGAAACTTCTGGGCCGGTAAGTTTGCGTTGTGTCGTCGTCATTTTGGTCCATCCTTTGAGTGAGAACTTTACAACCCCTCACTCACGGGCGGGTTTTTTTTTTATCGAGGTTGTCCTTCCCCTAGGTCGGCTGCTAAAAAGCTAACGAGCCCGATCTACCCGTGCACAAACTGTCAGGCCCTGCCCCGGAATAAGTCCGGACGGCCCTGACAGCCGCGCCCCCCCTTCTAATCCCCCTCCCCGTCGGCCCGTCCCGCATGGGTGACCCTACCGGCGTGGCCCGACGGATCCTTAGGGGCCGACTTCCGGGCAATTCCCCGGAAGTCACCCATTTCCCCTCCCCGGCGCGTACCCCGGAAAGAATTCTCGAGACCGTTTGCCGGGAAGAAGAAAACCCCCATTATGGGAGCCGGGACCCCCCCATGCCAGGAGGCACGCCCCGAGGGACGTCCTCCCCAAACACAGGGCGAACCCGAGCCCCATTTCCCCCCAATTGGTGCACTTTTAGACCCCAGGCTCTTCCCGCGGCCCTCCCAAGAGTTGGACTCTTGGTACTGCCCTGCGGGTCGAGACCCAGGGAGCCCCCTCACCACGTCAAGGTGGTGCACCCCGAGGGGGGGAAATGAATATATACTAAAAAAATATAATATTCTAAGTACTACAATAGACTTCTCGTTGTTTTGCTCCTCCCATAGTACGGCCGCAAACCGTAAACGCCTGCTATTTTTTTTTTTTTTTTTGTGGGGAAATGCCTACGCACATCCCCGGCCGCCGATGCGGAAGCGACCGAGAATAGTGTGGGACTCGCACCCACTAAAACCCCACTGCCCATCGCGCCATACGTGACGGTACCCGACATCGGCGACCTAAGGACACAATATCTCGTTAGAACATGTTATAGTTTTATATATAATTTATGACAAGTAAGCTTACT
>NW_022639713.1:149482-149898 GCF_010583005.1 Odontomachus brunneus
AACTTGAATCATTTGACTATAGAATTTGAGTATAATATATATGTATATTCTTAATTGAAGTGTGATATAATATTGTAGTGTGACATATAATATTGTAGTGTAGAGTTAATAATGGATTATTACAATATCCTTAGATTATATTGATTATATTAAAGTATTGAATCAAAGTTTGACGATAGGTACTTCGCTAAGAACCTATCGGGCAGGTGTCGGGTAAATGTAGGGGAAATAAGAAATAAAACTTACGGTCGAAATCTCTCAGAGACACGACGAGTACAGGTTCGCAAGGGGTCGCAGATGAATAATGAAAATCGCCGAACAAATGCCTGCAGCAACGGGTCGGTGAATAGGTTGAATCTCGAAGAATCCACGAGCAAATGCGAAGACAATGTAAAATGCTTCACGCAGCTGCGTGA
>NW_022639713.1:149908-158479 GCF_010583005.1 Odontomachus brunneus
TAGCTGCGTGAGCGAAAACTTGGTATAGATCTCGAAAGTTTCCCGAACAATATGCTCAACAAGAGCTGATTGACTAAGCTGGATATGTCTCGAAAAAAATTCCCGCACAATACTCAATTGACTGAGCTGATGTCTTGAAAATTTCTGCACACTGCTGCGGATGCTCCGGGAGCACCCTTTTTATAGGCCTCGAACGCGCGCTTCGGCTGGGTTCGGTCGGTTCCGACGGCGGTCGGCTCGCAGCGCCGCATTCGGTGGCGAGACGGTGGTCTCGAGTCGGCGTTTTTTCAAAGGGATGCCGCTGCGCTTCGGTTTTTCGTTTGATGCGCTTGGGTGGTTGGATGACGTTATGCGCTGTGGCGTGATGCGTAGCGATGATGCATCACGGTGATGTCATGCTGGACGTGTTCATTCGTGTCTGCGCGAGTTCGCTCGCGAATATTCTTATATTATTTGAATTTCCTACCAATTCCTTGGTCATGTATGGCCTTTGGAGTGGTTATATGAATACCTAATTTCTATAATGATCCGATTTTTGTCCTTGGCCGTTTTTGACGAGTGAATTAGTAAGATTCCTTGTTTTTAACTAAAATAAAACTTATAATGACTAATTAGAGTTTATTCTATGAGAGCTCATGATATCGTGGACTTTGGATTGTCATCTTTAACGTACCTTTTGAATTATTAATTATTTTTTACTGCGAATCAATTTGCCTAAAATATATTCCGTCCTTGTCTACCGATATCGTGACTTCTCTCATAGCGCTTCGAAGGGTTAAAGTACTATTTGGTTCATACGACGTTCTAAGTCTCAGGTCAGCGCAAATCGGCCTCTGGTTATCGCGGAGTTTAAATATCGTAGTAATCGCGAAAAATTGAAGTTTTCTGGGGCTGGGACATTACACATCCATCGCCAATCGCTAGTGTGATTTGGCCTTAACGCGATGTGCAACACGTAGCCGCGTTCTAAAACTATAACATTCCATCGACCAATCAGAATCAACAGAATTTAATTAATTCATTATCACATGATTGGTTAATTGAGTATTCTTCCTTCGCGATAGACTTTTGAAACGTAGCTCATCAGATGTTTCGGGTTATTCTCCGTTTAACTGTATTTACTGTGAGTCGACGAATTTGTGAGCAGCGAGAAGATATTGAAGATTGCGATAAGTGTGATAGAGGAAGAATTGTACTACACAATGTCACAGGACAGGTAAGAATTTAAATGAAAAGACGCGTAAAAATATGTGCTCTCTCGCTATTGTGTCCATAGGTTTATGTTATGGCTAAAGGACCACAGAGGAAAAGTCTGCTGCCACTGAGTGTCCATAGGTCTGTTGTTTCACTTTGCACTGCTGCACTGGTGCAGAGCGAAACAACAGACTTGATGTCACAAAAATCGGCGCATACTTACCCAGACAGACAAACCTGCTAAAATAGATTGTGCGCAGAGTCTGTTAGAAGTGTTTGTCGACAGACAAACAACCGATTGCACAAAAAATCTGTTTTGATGTATTGTCATATTTTCAGATCTTTGGAGCGGCCAAAACACAACATCAAGAAGCCCGACCGATTTCTAACAACCTCCTCATCGGATGATGGCCCACCACCGCAGAAGAAGAGTAGCGTAGTATCTGCTACTGCACTTTTTCACATGGTCAACGAAGACATTGATGACATTCGAAGAACCCTGGAAGAGGACAAGGATGAGACTTCATTATTTAATATTGACATACATACACCTACACAGTCATACACAAACACCAAGATACATACAAATCACCCATCACTTTTACATTATGCTCCACGTACACAAACACATATTTCGAACACCCCAAATTTACAGACGTACACTAACACACAGCCAACACCCACTCCAGCACCTTTTACCCAACAACCGACACAAGCACAAAATTTGTCGTTCAGTGCTGAGAGTGATAGTGTATTTTATATTAATAGCACTTTGTCTCAGTTGCAGGTTCCAGGAGCATTGACTCTACAGGAGGACCAAGGCTACCAACGTGGGCTACATGTAGGACAAGGCGATGCACCTTTCCGTCCGAGGGATATGCAGTATGAGAACACAGATCAAAGGTATGTTAATTATCATATATAGAATATTATTTTGAAAGATGGTTAAGTACATACTAATAACCCAGCAAACACAACGTTACATGTAACATACATGTTAGTTGTAATTTCCTACTCAACAATATAACTGTTATATAACATATATGTTATATAATAGTTATATTAATGAGTAGGAAATTATAACTATGTATTATAATTATGTATGTTACATGTAACGTGTTTGCTGGGAAGAAGATTATTGTAACATATAGGTAGTGGTACAACACATACATATTTGTTTTATTTGTAATTATGTAAGGAATTAAAATTTATGTGCCTATTAATATTAGGAACTATTAGTAATCGCTAATTTTATTACAGGAGAATGGAGGAACACTTGCATAGAGTGGAGCAGCAGTTATACCGAATGGAGGAACACTTTCATAGACTGGAGACTGACATAAGGTATCTCATGTACTTGTTATTTTATATAACACCATACAACGCGCGTATCGTGCGCGCCATTTGGCTTTTGCACAATATTATTTTGGTAATTATTTAGAATAGCCCTCCTTACCTTCCATTTTTATGAAAATAGGTTCACTCGACGCGTTTTGACATAAAATAGAAGAATCTAGCCGAAAAAAGTGTCGCTCTGCCTTGCGAAGCGAAATATTTAGCGTTAAAGTTAGTCACATTTGAAGTTAAGAAATCTGTCATATGAACGTTAAGCGAACTAGGCTTGCATTGAAATGCGTTGTAGAACGCAATTTTTTATATAAAATAGAAGAATCTAGCCGAAAAAAGTGTCGCTCTGCCTTGCGAAGCGAAATATTTAGCGTTAAAGTTAGTCACATTTGAAGTTAAGAAATCTGTCATATGAACGTTAAGCGAACTAGGCTTGCATTGAAATGCGTTGTAGAACGCAATTTTTTATATAAAATAGAAGAATCTAGCCGAAAAAAGTGTCGCTCTGCCTTGCGAAGCGAAATATTTAGCGTTAAAGTTAGTCACATTTGAAGTTAAGAAATCTGTCATATGAACGTTAAGCGAACTAGGCTTGCATTGAAATGCGTTGTAGAACGCAATTTTTTATATAAAATAGAAGAATCTAGCCGAAAAAAGTGTCGCTCTGCCTTGCGAAGCGAAATATTTAGCGTTAAAGTTAGTCACATTTGAAGTTAAGAAATCTGTCATATGAACGTTAAGCGAACTAGGCTTGCATTGAAATGCGTTGTAGAACGCAATTTTTTATATAAAATAGAAGAATCTAGCCGAAAAAAGTGTCGCTCTGCCTTGCGAAGCGAAATATTTAGCGTTAAAGTTAGTCACATTTGAAGTTAAGAAATCTGTCATATGAACGTTAAGCGAACTAGGCTTGCATTGAAATGCGTTGTAGAACGCAATTTTTTATATAAAATAGAAGAATCTAGCCGAAAAAAGTGTCGCTCTGCCTTGCGAAGCGAAATATTTAGCGTTAAAGTTAGTCACATTTGAAGTTAAGAAATCTGTCATATGAACGTTAAGCGAACTAGGCTTGCATTGAAATGCGTTGTAGAACGCAATTTTTTATATAAAATAGAAGAATCTAGCCGAAAAAAGTGTCGCTCTGCCTTGCGAAGCGAAATATTTAGCGTTAAAGTTAGTCACATTTGAAGTTAAGAAATCTGTCATATGAACGTTAAGCGAACTAGGCTTGCATTGAAATGCGTTGTAGAACGCAATTTTTTATATAAAATAGAAGAATCTGGCCGCGAGTGTCGCTGTGCCTCGCGAAGCGAGATATTTAGCGTATGCGTCAAGTAGGCAATCGTATGCGTCCATGTTTGTGCTGGGACGCATACTTTACGCATACGCTAAATATCTCGCTTCGCGAGACAGAGCAACACTTTTCGGGCACATTCTTCTATTTTATGCAAAAAATTGCGTTCTACAACGCATTTCAGTACAAGTCTAGTTCGCATAACGTTCATATGACAGATTTCTTAATCTCGAATGTGACTAACTTTAACGCTAAATATTTCGCTTCGCGAGGCAGAGCGACACTTGTTTCAGCCAGATTCTTCTACTTTATATAAAAACGCGTTGAATGAACGTGTTTATTTATAATATTTTCATCAAAATGGGAGGTGAGGAGGGGTCTTCTATATAATATTACGTTATTTTTATAATCGTGCACACACAATTCACATGCACAGCGCACCCTGATATGTTACAGGCTGCGTTCCATTTAACGCTTATGAGCATATATGAACGCATTTATCTATACCCAGTTAGCAACATGTTCACAAAAGGGCACTTCACAAACTCATGCTCTCATCGATTTTTACTGAGTAGTAAACGTAACATGAACTATAGACATTGCACGCATAAGCGCTCATAAGGTTTGTTCGAGTTGCTTGTACTTTTCACACTTTTACACCTAATGCCCGTTGCACACTAATGCACCCCAAACAACACAAATTCTAAAAAAAAAACATTCTGAGGACATTTTTAGGACAGAGGAATGTTCTCAGAATATTTGTAGGAGTTCCTTTGAAGGTGTCCAATCATGAAAAGATATTTACAAACATATTAAAAAAAAAACATTTTAAAAATCATTGTTAAAATGTTAAAAATAATGAGATAAGTTCACTCTTTTTCCTTTTAAAAACGTTTTTTCAACGTCTGAAGAAATGTTTTGCTTGTTTTAATATTTAATAAACGTTTATATAAAATATTTTAGAAAAACATTTTCTAAATGTTAAAATAAATGTTTATTAAATATTAAAAAAAGCAAAACATTTCTACAAACGTTGAAAAAAACGTTTTAAAAATGTTTTTTCAAATGATTTTTAAATATCTTTTCCTGATTGGGTGTGAGCTATCTAAAAATGGCTAATGTTCAAAAAATTTATTCGCGTTGATTGAACTTGTTACACTTTCACACTTAGTGCATATTAATTCTTTTGAGGTTTGAAAATGACGTCATGATTTCCGTTCGTGTTACGAGTATAAATGCAATTATGATACACTTTTCACTCTTGCTCGGGACCACGTGTAAAAAGTGTATCAGAATTGCATTTACATTCGTAAAACGAGCGGAAATCATGACGTCATTTTTAGAAACTGTAAAGTAATGTGCACTAAATGTGAAAGTATAAAAAGTTCAATCAACGCGAATAAATGTATTGACATATAATAAATGACATTAGCCATTTTCAGGTAGCTCACACCTTCAAAGGAATTCCTAAAAATATTCTGATGACAATCCTCCGTCCTAAAAACGTCCTCAGAACGTATTTTTCGGAGAATTTGTGTTGTTTGGAGTGCACTAGTGTGCAACGGGCATTAGGTTAAAAGTGTGAAAAGTACAAGCAGCTCGAACAAACCTATAAGCGTCGAATCGAATGCAACCACTGTGTGACAGCTGGAAGTGGTACGAACGTAGCTGTAACGATTAGGCAATCAGCATCGTGGAAAAACGACTTCAAAGGTTTGTTCGCGTCGCATGCCCCAACGTGCTCCCACTCGCTTCAACGCACTCTGATTTGTTCACCTCAACACGCGGACCAATCAGAGTGCGTTGGAGCGAGTAGGAGCACGTTGGGGCATGCAACGCGAACAAACCTTAGGATTTATAGACAACTTCGATATATTCCACATTTTCCATAGACTTCGTTCGAAATTCGATTCGATTGACACGCACTTTTTAGAAGAGGAATACAATCCATCCATTCGCTTCATCCGCTTCCTAAAAAGTGCGTGTTAACTACATCTGAAATATATCGAAGCGAGTTAAGTCTTTTTGTATAAACATTTTATATATCGGAACTATTTAATTTTTACTTACAGGAAAAGAGGAGAACAAGCGCAGACTATGAAGGCTGAAATGAAGTAAGTGTCATGTACTATAGACATTAATTCGTGCTAGTATAAAAACAATATTGCCGTGCTTTATTTTGTTTCTTTTCAGGAAAATGACTGGAGTAATGCAGAAAATATTGAAGTGCGTGCAGGATCGACAAACTGGACCTCATAAGCCAGATGTATTACCAATAACAAACTTCGAACAGATGCAGGCATTTGAAGAAGCGACGGAAGAACATTACACCGATGCTGTAAGTAACATAAATTATTTTTTCTGTCAAACAAAGATATATACGTATATAATATGCTGTTTGTTTTAGGTACATTTTTTCATTACATCGGTGGCTTTAATTTAAAGGAAGCCGTCCGCCTTCGCCTCAAAAAAGCTTTAGATGACTTTATGGCAACGTCGTACACCTGGTTTGGCCGCGAGGAAGGACGACGACCACTTTTCAATACCCGGCTCGTTAAGGCTATATATGGTAAGAAATATTTTCAGTTTTCAGAGAGAGGGAGAGAGAGCAAGCGAGTAGTTCATGTCCTTCAAAGAAATCTGTTTCTTTCACAGATAGAGTATGCAAGAACAACAATTTTTGAAGACCGCAGCAATCAGAGTTGCAACGGCAGATCCAGGAGTCCTTGCGCGTCATGAAAGAGAGGAACTGAATGAGGATACGTAGGCACCGAAGATATCCCTCTGGAAGGAACGAGAGTTTGTGGGACGACGAGGAGCTCGAGGACATGGCCGACACGGATGCTACCAACGACATTCAACAATAACATTCAGGTAAATTGAGACTCCATGTCGTACACTTATATAATAATATTGGGTATACAAGTTAGTTCGGTCCGTTTTCAAAAGATGGCTCTAGGTGCTATAAATTGACGGCGACAGCTGATTTTTGCTGTATCGTGAAGTGTCAACATCTGTCAACCAAATATTGTTTCCAAGCCTTTGAGTTTTGCACAACAAGTTTAATTTTTACTGCGTTGAAAATGTCGAGTATCGTTCTAAATAAGCACCATTTGCGGGAAGTTTTGATTTTCTGTTTCAGTTGGAAGAAAAGTGCAGCTGAAGCGCATCGAATGCTTGTGGAAGTTTATGGTGAATCTGCACCGTCGGATAAATCTTGCAGAGAATGGTTTCGACGATTTCAAAGTGGTGATTTTAGTGTTGAAGACAAAGAGCGTTCGGGTCAACCGAAAAAGTTTGAAGATGAAGAATTAGAAACATTAATCGATCTAGATTCGTGTCAAACGCAAAAAGAGCTCCTAAGAACATTGGAAGTTACTCAACAAGCTATTTCGAAACGACTCAAAGCCGCGGGATACATCCAAAAGCAAGGAAATTGGGTCCCATACGAATTGAAACCGAGAGATATCGAACGACGATTTTGCATGTCCGAAATGTTGCTTGAACGGTACAAAAAGAAGTCTTTTCTGCATCGAATCATTACCGGGGACGAAAAATGGATTCACTACGACAACCCGAAACGCAAAAAATCGTATGTAAAGCCCGGCCAACCGGGAACATCAACGCCGAAGCCGAATATCCATGATGCCAAGGTAATGCTCTGTATTTGGTGGGATCAGAAGGGTGTGATCCACTATGAGCTGCTAAAACCTGGTCAAACCATCACGGGAGACTTCTACAGGCGACAATTGATCCGTTTAAAGCGAGCTATAGCCGAAAAACGTCCAGAATATGCGACCAGACACGAGTCCATAATCTTTCACCATGACAACGCTCGGCCTCATGTTGCTGTTCCGGTTAAAAACTATTTGGAAAATAGCGGATGGGAAGTTCTGGCTCACCCGCCTTATAGCCCAGACCTTGCCCCTTCCGACTACCATTTGTTTCGATCGATGCAGAACGCTTTGACTGGAATACACTTCACTTCAGAACAGGGTATCAAAAATTGGCTCGATTCATTCTTGGCTTCAAAAGATGAACGCTTCTTCCGCGACGGAATCCATAAATTGCCAGAAAGATGGGAAAAAGTAGTGGCTAGCGATGGACAATACTTTCAATAATGTATTAATTCATTTTATCATTCAAATAAATGCGTTTTGTAGGAAAAAAACGGACCAAATTAAGTTGTACACCCAATATAACCTTGTTATAACCCCACTCTCGTACACGTGAACTGTCATTCGACTCCGCCGCGATGACAGTTACAAGTCGGTAAATAAATCGGTAATCGTAACACTCTCAGCATGCCGCTATCTAACGGAGAACATATGTCAATGCACATTTCTGTGGTGAGGAGACGTTTCTTACGTGTAAATTCACGAATTCAGACTTTGAGCTAAAATAGCTCAGCTTCTGGAGCACGTAGAGAAAAAGTAAAGACAGTTTTATTAAGTAACGTAAACCCAAGGAATCGATTAAGTCTCTCCAGAACTTCGTCAATTCAGCCGTTATAGCCGAAATGAAGATGTAACCTACATTCAACTAAAGTTGTCGCGTAATATAACACGGTAGGCCGCCAATGCTTCGCGCTTGCACTTGGCTTTGCGACACTACTGTGTCGCTTGATTGGCGTGTGCGTATCTATCCGAACATTGACTCAGGCTACCTCGTATACCGCGTTCGATGAACATAATCATATCAATATCGGTGAGCAGTTCGAAATTTATGCCGGTATG
>NW_022639713.1:158489-159310 GCF_010583005.1 Odontomachus brunneus
AGACATATGTCAATGCACATTTCTGTGGTGAGGAGACGTTTCTTACGCGTAAATTCACGAATTCAGACTTTGAGCTAAAATAGCTCAGCTTCTGGAGCACGTAGAGAAAAAGTAAAAACAGTTTTATTAAGTAATGTAAACCCAAGGAATCGATTAAGTCTCTCCAGAACTTCGTCAATTCAGCCGTTATAGCCGAAATGACGATGTAACCTACATTCAACTAAAGTCGTCGCGTAATATAACACGGTAGGCCGCCAATGCTTCGCGCTTGCACTTGGCTTCGCGACACTACCGTGTCGCTTGATTGGCGTGTGCGTATCTATCCGAACATTGACTCAGGCTACCTCGTATACCGCGTTCGATGAACGTGATCATATCAATATCGGTGAGCAGTTCGAAATTTATGCCGGTATGTTTGAACATTGCACCCACGTAAATCCAGGCAGAGTACAATAATGCGCGGGATCGAGTCCATAACTTGTGATACAGCTGTCGCAGAAATTTTCAAAAATATCTGCCAATAACAAGACATCAGTCTTTAAATACAAGTCGCTGTATTCGCCCAAGGTTCGAGTGGAGAACCGCTTCCAAATCTCCGCGGCGTGCATGTAATCGCTCTCGGATACTATATCACCCGTCAACGAACTGTAAAACGATTCTCGCGGCGGTAAACATGTGTCCTGCAGCTTGTCCACGCAATCCACGTATTCGTATGGAAAGATACCCTTTCGCGTCAATAAATTAAATTCTTCGACGGATAATTTTGGAAATTCCGACCGTACAATTTTCAACTTGTCTTTAGTGAGAAAGGATGCCAATTT
>NW_022639713.1:159548-160487 GCF_010583005.1 Odontomachus brunneus
AAACTATTGGAATGTAATATGAATTTTTGTAATTTAAGTTGCAATTTGAATGCGCTGGACCTCGGTAGCGGCCGGTGAAGTGACAATGATCGCGTATCCTCTGCTGTGAATGGTTTCTCTCACACGTGACATTGTGTTGCGTTATGAATTGTCGCCCACTGTTCTTACGACAAAGTTTCCATGGGGACATTGGATGATAATATTACTTTTACGCGGTGTGCTATTTCTTCGAGTTGCCCGACGAACCATGAGACGCAGTCACTATCACGACGACTTTGAAATTCAGATAATGAATCGTCGTACGAGCAACGTATATAATATGCTATACTAAATACCCTGTGATGTTGGTATGTGTACAATTTGCAATACTCTCCATCTCTTGCCGTCCTCTCCAGTGTGCACTCTAGGTCGGCGTATATCACAAAGGGAACTCGCTCCTTCCTGCTGTGATTGCTAAAACTCAGCCATTTATTGTCTTCGCTGGGCAGAATGATGGCACAATCGTTAATTTTTTGGCAGTCTACCGCGGGACTTTCCAGCCTCCTGTTGAAATGGAAGTAGTGCAGACACCTACAAACATTGCAATTTTTACCGCCTTATTGCATATTTCTGATACATTAAATTCATGAAATGTACTTACCAATCGCAAATGTATTTCTTATGAACTTTTTTGCTCAACTGCGAGCTCACGAGCCTGGATAAGTTTTTGATCCAGGCGAAGTGTCCCGTGTTGTGGTCTCGAGGATCCGAAATGTACAGCAAGTTGACATGCTTTTCCTTCTTTTCGTCGCTGAGACGTATTGGAACAATGGCTTCGTTCTTTTCTCCCATGATGCCGTATACGAGGTGTGGCTATTAAATAACGAGACTGACGCTGCTACAGAAGAAGTGCGCATGCGCCAAACGCCAGCAAGCCACAGCTATTATCGTGAAGCCTTC
>NW_022639713.1:160497-161567 GCF_010583005.1 Odontomachus brunneus
ATCGTTAATTTTTTGGCAGTCTACCGCGTGACTCTGCAGCCTCCAGTTGGAATGGAAGTAATGCAGATACCTACAAACATTGCATTTTTTACCGCCTTATTGCGTACTTCTGATACAATGAATTCATCAAATGTACTTACCGATCGCAAATGTATTTTCTATCTTTTTTCTTGCTCAACTGCGAGCTCACAAGCCTGGATAAGTCTTTGATCAAGGCGAAGTGTCCCCATGTTGTGATCTCGAGGTTCCGAAATGTGTAGCAAGTTGACATGCTTTTCCCTCTTTTCGTCGCTGAGACGTATTGGAACAATAACTTCGTTCTTTTCTCCCATGATGCCGTATATATTGATGGATATATCGTTTAATAGTTCAAATCTTGTTCAAATTTGATAAATTTTCATGGGGAACTCAATGTCTTGAAGATTGAGCACGTTCGTGTAATGGGGATACAGTGATGCACGCATCTTTCGGCTGGATACAGAGCCGCAACTATTGCCCACGCGAAACACGCATTGTCCGGAGATTTGACATTGATCACAGCCCGCTTCAGTTGTATTACACGCGATAACTCAAAGTGACATCCCGCGTGCAACGGATTGTATTTGTTCACATTGATTGTAAGATTGAGTATTCGCGATAATGCCCACCCGCTATCGCGTTCCTGGAATTCCTCCAACGATGTTAATGTGGACTCGACGATGCGTCGCTCGTACCAATCCTCTATGTTGGATGTGGAAAAGAGTTCACAATTTTTCGTAGCGATGCTCTTTACCGCACGTTTTTCACCCGCGACGAACTCACCGTTAAACACAGTGTTCACTTTCACGTTTACGTGTCTCTCCATTGCATCCCGTATGTGCTCGAGCACCATATTCTTTGCATCCTCGAGAAATTGACGAGGTTCAATGTGGTTCGCGTTGATGACAATTCCGGTTAGTATGCGGTTATCGAACGCGGTATCGACCTCGCGCCAAACGAGTCCTGCATCTCTCGTACTGTGTCCTGCACCCGCGTGAACGAAACGTGTGCGCAACGTATTTTTTAACCCCTCGAGTTGCGCGATTCGAGCA
>NW_022639713.1:161577-162312 GCF_010583005.1 Odontomachus brunneus
TAAATGCTGCTGCTGCTGTGCACATTGGCATAGTACGACTCTGAACTTATTTATATCATCAGTATATCTCCATCTCTCTCTAACAAAAATGTGTCTCGTTTAGGAGGGATTGCAAATGTGCAAAATATGTATACTTCTATGACCTTTGTAATAGTATCTTGTTTCACATTTTTCTGCAAATCTTACTGTCGTACGTGTTCATTTGTAATAATAATATCATGTTTCACGTTTTCTGCGCATCTAACTGCCGACTGCAAATCGATGTGTCAGCACAAAAATGCTGCATTGTGACACACAAGAGAGAGATCTTGCATGAATACGTTTGGATTGCGCGTTTGATATAAATATCGGAAATCAACTTTTTCGATGATGGCGCGAAACAATCGATATATGAGTATTCGATCGGTTATCTACGCCACCATATCAGAGATTGGTTGAATTATTTGATCAAATGTATTTGTAGATGTAGATGAAAATTAGGTGAGTCTCATTTATTATTATTATTATTATTATTATGCTTTCGGTTACCTGGGGGGGGGGTTGAAACGTATTTAAAGCGGCTCCTGGTCGCTCGTTGCATCAGTCGTTTTGCAACAAAGACATTTAGTGGACAATTATTATTTTGAAAAAGAATGCACAGTGCTGAAGGAAAACGTATGAACTATTATGTACCAGTGCAAGATGATGCTCCACCGTACGAGAAAAAAAGGTAAGTCTCAATAATTATCTTCTTGT
>NW_022639713.1:162502-163156 GCF_010583005.1 Odontomachus brunneus
TGGTCGCTCGTTGCATCAGTCGTTTTGCAACAAAGACATTTAGTGGACAATTATTATTTTGAAAAAGAATGCACAGTGCTGAAGGAAAACGTATGAACTATTATGTACCAGTTCAAGTTGATGCTCCACCGTACGAGAAAAAAAGGTAAGTCTCAATAATTATCTTCTTGTGAATCATTTATCTTTAATTGTATATTGCAACCGCGTTAAATTATTTATGTTTTTACAGTGTGTCGCAACCTCGTTGTACAGCCCGTATTTTAGGGCGAAGATATGCCTTGACGTCAACGTCTTTTAAGTACTTGGAGATTCGGATCAGCGTAGGATTGGTATCCACAGTGAAACTAGTCCTCGGTGACAATCGTGGCAATCAATTGGTCTTACACTCGGCAATTTGGGGAGGATTGATGGCAAAACGTGAAGATATTTTACAACTTTTGCAAACAACCGAGGTGTCATCCTCTCCGCTATAGATTCGCGATTTGGCGGTGGAATGGTGCACAATGTACGGCAAGAAACTTTTAAAACTCACATTATCCGGTAACTGCATGTACTTGCAACCAGCTACAGTGGAACATTTGTTTACTCTCGAGCATTGCATTGATCATATGTACTCATGGTTATATGAAAATACACACATTGTTAATACAAAAT
>NW_022639713.1:163166-163556 GCF_010583005.1 Odontomachus brunneus
AACCGCGTTAAATTATTTATGTTTTTACAGTGTGTCGCAACCTCGTTGTACAGCCCGTATTTTAGGGCGAAGATATGCCTTGACGTCAACGTCTTTTAAGTACTTGGAGATTCGGATCAGCGTAAGATTGGTATCCACAGCGCAACTAGTCCTCGGTGACAATCGTGGCAATCAATTGGTCTTACACTCGGCAATTTGGGGAGGATTGATGGCAAAACGTGAAGATATTTTACAACTTTTGCAAACAACCGAGGTGTCATCCTCTCCGCTATAGATTCGCGATTTGGCGGTGGAATGGTGCACAATGTACGGCAAGAAACTTTTAAAACTCACATTATCCGGTAACTGCATGTACTTGCAACCAGCTACAGTGGAACATTTGTTTACTCT
>NW_022639713.1:163566-177001 GCF_010583005.1 Odontomachus brunneus
GCAGCTACAGTGGAACATTTGTTTACTCTCAAGCATTGCATTGATCATATGTACCCATGGTTATATGAAAATACACTGCGACGTGGCGATTTCGCCGTCACCGATATTAGCCGGCAGACGAGGAGAGCTGTGCTCGTGCCCCCTTCTTCCGCGGAAAGGGCGGCGGCGAAGAATTTGGTCTCGCACGTTTTTGCGTGCGAGATCGCGTTATTATAATTTTTTTTGTTTGTTTTAATTGTGTGCTCGGGCTGCGACGAGAACGACGAAGTGCATCGATCGGAGCGAAGCGACGGCAGACCTGAAGCGGACGACAAGCCAAGCGGGGCAGGATCCACTCCTCGCTATCATAAGCGACGGGGGCTCCGACTAACTGGACGCGGGGCGCCAGGAAGGGTTGGACCTTGAGGACCATATCCCGGGAGACGCCCTGGGATTCTAAAAGCTTCCGGCAGCCATCTGAGCGCCCACGCCCATGCCGTCAGGCGCAGGATCCCGTCGACACGGAGTCAGAGTATTCGCGGTGTCGCGCGGGCCCTGTAAGGCGCCCGCGCTAGAGCCGTGCGTTCCCGCAGGACCAATAGGACCTAGCGGCGATCGGCGGCTGAGACCGCGAGCTAAGGAGCCTCGCGCTCGCGGAAAAATTCGTCACTGTGCGAACAGCGAGCGAGCGAGTGCGGCGAGCGATCTGACGAGCGAACGACAGAGAGCGAGCGAACGAACGGGCTTCCGAACGAGCGAGACAGCGGAGAACGAGGTGCGAGCCCCGCGAGGGATAATTGGTGAGCTGTCTTCCACCTGTCGTTTAGCCCGAGTGCCAAAAAACCGGGATGGTTGCCGTGTAACGTCCCATGCGACCGCTCAGACACAAAAAACGTTATGTTCCCTTTTTTTTGTTTCAGGCCTGCCTGCATACACCGACAATAGCCTGGGCTGGTAGAGAACCGTGCATCGAGAGGAAGTAACTTATTCGTGTCGTGAATTCGTGTAAAAATAATGTAATTTTAAGTTACGCTTCTAATATATAAAGAATAAAATTCAGAGACTTGATAGCAAAACTTGAATTTATTATTGACACTCTTATAGTGATTGTATTATTGAATAGAAATTTTAATATGTAAAATGTTATTAATCAAGCAGAAATAAAGGATCGAAATTATAATAAGGAAAAAGGGAATATTGTACTTGGGTTATGGATGAATAAAAGTTGATGCGTTAATTGACAGTTATTTCATTGAGAAATTCTATATAAAAAATATATTTTATTGGAATTTAATCATCATTGGTAAGTACATTCGTTAAGGCTTGTACTACAGCTCGCTCGCTGCTATTTAGGTCGTTTTCAGATTTAATTTCGGATACCAGGACTTCTTGGTCTTTTGATTTTAATTCTAAATATTCCGGTACTTCTTCGGTTGCCTGTGGCGTCGGCGCGACGGGCCGCGATGGCAGTGGTCGTAGCGACGCGCGGATTTCGATAAAATAATTTCCTGAATTAATTACGAAATACCCTCTTTCTGTAGGGTTCGGTGAGCTGGGTGTTATAGACACGGGTACACCTTGTGCTGTAGTACGTGTAAACCACCTTTGTAGGCGCTCTCTATATTTTCTGCCGCTTCGTTTCGGCATCTATTTATTCAAATGAAACTCGAATTTTTATCGTTAATTTATCTCAATTAATATGTTCCGTAAGAGTGACTTCTAATAGGTAGAGGTTGGTATAAACCTAGAGACAAAAGGAAAAGCTCGAAGAGGTTCAGGAAAAAAAAGGTAATAAAGTCGCCCTTATGGTAACCCGATATGGGACCTTCTGGTCTGTACTAAAGAGTCAGCGAGACAAATTGTTATATTTATGTGGTTTATCTTTATTAAATGGTTGTAGGCAACGTATTGCCGATTGATTATAAAATTCGTGTAACGAGATAAAAATTATTTTATATTGGCAGTGAAGGGCCAACTAGACTTTTTGGTATAAAAATATTTAATATAATATTTAATATAATAGTGTGGTTGTATGCAGTAGACTTACGGTTATTTTATAGTAGAATGGCGTGTGTAGATCTTATCGTTATTCGCCAGGACACGCTCGCAAGCAGTTCACATGGTTAGCTGGTCGTCAGAAAAAATATGCCCGGACGGTGGCCTTAAGGTAGCAGGCGAAGGGCGGTGTGGAAATTGAGTAACTCGGCGTCATCCCCGTTATAGTGTGATACACTCGTGTATTTATGCAGATAATCTCCCGAACAAATGCTTCGATGCAACGGGCCGGCGAGATGATGTAATACAGAGATAGAAATATATATATTTACGTGTAAGTGTATAGGAACGTGCGCCTACGTAACGGGTGTGCGTTTTACAATTTCCCGTGCGAATATCGAGTTGGTGTTGCGTGTGAATATTGAAGAAAATTGTCACTGAACTCTTAAAATTATGTGTGTCTGTACGTGAAAATTCTATTTAGTATTTTCGGATGTGAATTACGTAAAGATTATCAGGAAAATATTAAAGAACTGTGATATGTTTGCCGCAGAATATTCAGTGTAATATTGTGTCGAAGAATTATAAAAGAATTAATGTGAAACTGTTGTAAAGTTATATGTAATTCTGTGCATTTCTAAAATTATATTTAACACTGTAAAAATTGTATGAAGTGTCACTAAAATTATGAGTCGTACTCTGCGTGTGAAATTATAAGAAAAACTGCGCGAGAATTATATTTAACACTGCGAAAATTGTATGAAGCACTGTGCAAAAGTTATACGTGCTACTGTCTGGAAAAATGTTGAAGAACTCTCATTGTGTAAAAATTATGTGTCGCAGAATTATATGTGGTGTGTGAGAAAAATGTCGAGTACTACTGACAGAATTATGTGTAGCACCGTGTGTGAAATTATAAGAAAAAGACTGTCGTGAAGTTATGTGTAGTATCGCTGAAATTACATGTATGTCTTAAGAAAATTATGTCGTGGAACTGCTGACAAAATTATGAGTAGTATTGTACGTCTCTGCTCGCGTGAAAAATTACAGAAAAACTGCCGCAGAAATAATATGTGTGTGTCTGAGAAAAAATGTTGAGTAATTACTCGTGTAAAATTATGTGTAGTACTCTGCGGTAAAATTAAGTGTGACTGTGTGGAAAAATGTTGCGGAACTTCGGAACGAAAATTGTGTGTCGCACTGTGTGAGAAATGCTGAGAGCAAGACTGCGCAAAATTATATGTGTTACTGTCAGGAAAAACTGTTGAAGCACTGCTCGCGCGCTCCGGTAGCACGGCTTATGTAGGGCTCCGGCGGCTTCCGACGGCGGTCAGGCTGCAGCGCCGAATTTCAGGGTGGCATGGTGGTCCCGAGTCGGTCTTCATTAAAGGGATTCCACTGCTCTTCAGCTTCCTGGTACTGCATGCGGGCGGTTGAATGACGTGATGTATGGTGGCGTGATGCATAGCGACGCGATGATGTCATGCTGAACGCGTTTGTTCGTGTCCAAGCGAGTTCACTATGCGAATATTCTATATTATTCTAATTATATTAATAATTCCGTTGTTACGTATGGCCTTTATAATTTCTTATTAATATTGGTAATATTTCATCATGCTAAAATGCTTCTACTTGCGCGATCAATGTTTTATGATATAGTCTCGGCCCTTTCTCACAACTGAATTAATAAAATCGCTGTTAACATAAAGTTTCACTTAAAATATTACTTATGCTACATCTCAGTTAGTACAAATCGGCCGATGGCTACTATGGCCTTTTAATATTATAGTGACGTGAAAGTTTTAAAGTTTTTGGAGGCCTGGACGTTACAGCCGTCGCTTCACGACGGCAGGCAGAAGGGTTCGTCTCCATCCTTGACGAACCGTCCAATCTCGCGATCGCAGGCTCAGATTCGGGGCCCGCGAGAGTATAGCCGTCCTTACCGCGCTGCCTGCTGCCGCTTTACCGCGTTCGCGACCGCACAGTACGGCGAGCGATTGCGTAAAGAGTATGACGACTCGCGATCAGTCGTAGGAAGTGCGGGTTTCCGAGGGGGCGAGAAGTACGTGGTTCGCGACGTGACAGTTAGGGCCGGAATGCACCCGGCTGGCGCCCAATGCAATAATTAGCGTGTAGCGAGAGAATTTCGCGAGCCTCGTGCCGTCCGAACTCCGCGAGGCAGAAGGATCCTCGACTACGGATCAAGCTGCCGAATGACTTCGCGACTACGCGACTCGGAGCCCGCACCGCGTCTTTTGTAGTACCTTTCTTTGTTGTTTTTTTTTGTTAAATATAGTGTAATGTTAAACGATATGTGTGTTCATTCGTGATTCCTCCGACTCTGTCGCCTGTTCCTCTCGTGTCGCGCGAAGGAAGGTCGCGCGTCGATACAAGAACCCCGCCGCTCTATCGAGTCAGAAATCTTTTTTTTTAGAGCTGCCGGCTAGCTCGGCCGTCGCCGCAACGGCGGAGACGAAGTTTTGGCCGTATTCTCGCGTATAACTAACGAAGAACGGTCACAACACACATTGTTAATACAAAATGTAGAAATTTTGTAAAAATTCTTCGAGAGAAGAATATTACCGAAACGGATAATGCTATTTCGACGATACGCAATAGCGGGGACTTTGACGGTGGTTCGATAGCGAGCTATTGGCGTGCACAATGAATGATATTATGTATGAAGTATTGAACAAATAATCTGTACATGTAACACTTTCAAAATATATAAATTGTAATCCCAAGATCTGCTGTTTATGTATATCAGTCCTTTTCCCATATTTTCTCGATACACCACAAATAGTCTTGAAATGTTATTCGGTCTTTTTGTGGTGCGCAGCGAGTGATGTAGAACATGCAAAATCTTGTCGCGGGGACACAGTGTAAGTGCTCATTAGTAATAAGAATATCATGTGTCACATTCTTTTTTTTGCGCATCTAATTGTCGAATGCATACGTCGCTTGCAAAATCTTGTCGCGGGGGCACAGTGTACGTGCTCATTAGTAATAAGAATATCATGTATCACATTCTAGTTATACCGTTTTTTTACCGCTTTACCGTTTTTCACCGTTTCTTTACCGTTTTATTACCGTTCTTTGCCGTTTTTTATCGTTTCTTTACCGTTTTATTACCGTTTCAATGTCGTTCTTTATCGTTCTTTGCCGTTTTTTACCGTTTCTTTACTGTTTCTTTACCGTTTCTTTATCGTTTTATTACCGTTGCAATGTCGTTCTTTACCGTTCCTCGCCGTTTTTTTACCGTTTCTTTACCGTTTTATTACCGTTTCAATGCCGTTCTTTACCATTCTTTGCCGTTCTTTACCGTTTTTTATATAACATATTATCCATGATACATAGCACGCAAACGCTTGCAAAATCTTGTCGCGGGGGCACAGTGTACGTGCTCATTAGTAATAAGAATATCATGTATCACATTCTAGTTATACCGTTTTTTTACCGCTTTACCGTTTTTCACCGTTTCTTTACCGTTTTATTACCGTTCTTTGCCGTTTTTTATCGTTTCTTTACCGTTTTATTACCGTTTCAATGTCGTTCTTTATCGTTCTTTGCCGTTTTTTACCGTTTCTTTACTGTTTCTTTACCGTTTCTTTATCGTTTTATTACCGTTGCAATGTCGTTCTTTACCGTTCCTCGCCGTTTTTTTACCGTTTCTTTACCGTTTTATTACCGTTTCAATGCCGTTCTTTACCATTCTTTGCCGTTCTTTACCGTTTTTTATATAACATATTATCCATGATACATAGCACGCAAACGCTTGCAAAATCTTGTCGCGGGGGCACAGTGTACGTGCTCATTAGTAATAAAAATATCATGTGTCACATTCTAGTTCTTGCGCATCTAATTGTCGCATGCATATGTTTGCAGAATATTAGAGTTGGTAGCTGTGATTTAAAAAAAAAATCACGCTGCAAAATGCGCGGGCGGCGCGGATGGCGCGGCGGCGCGTGCGGCGCAAAACCGACCGCGAAAACCGCTGCAGATCGATAAAATGATCTATCGAGAGCAGATAGAAAAAATTATATAATATCGGTAATTACCGATCATCGATATTATGTAAATATGACAGTAAAAATTATGTAAAAATATATATGTGCTGATAAAAATTAAGTAATTAAATGTTGTTATATAATATCGGTAATAAATTACCGATCGTTGATATTATGTAAATATGCTGGTAAAAATTATGTAAATATATGTAAGAAATTAAGTAATTAAATGTTGGTATATAATATCGGTAATAAATTACCAATCGTCGGTACTATCGGTATTGTGTAATTATATGTTGGTAAAAAATTATGTAATTAAATGTTATATAATATCGGTAAAAATTACCGACCATCGGTAACATCGGTATGCCCTCCCCCTCAATTACCGACCACTGATATCCCCCTCCGCGGTGACGTCATACCACCCTCCACGGTGACGTACCCTCCCCCCCGCTGTGACGCCCCCTGACGGCATACCACCCTCTTGGTGACGTAACCCCCCCCCAGTGACGTCATACCCCTCCGTGACGTCATACACACGCGGTACCCCCCGCCCCTCACCCCCCCCCCTTTAGAGGACCATGGAGATTCAGAATCCTAGCATACTTACTCACCTCGCCAAAGCGGGGGGCCTAAGATACGTTTGTCCAGGAGTGATCAGGAAATCTGCGCCAACAAAATCGACAGGCTTCGCAAGAAGGGAGCTGTAGAAGCGGTGCTGAATTGCGAGGGCCAATTTTTATCCTCTTATTTCATAAGAGAGAAACCTTCGGGCGGTTAGAGACTTATATTAAACCTGAGGCTCTTTAATAAATTCATATTCGTGCCGCACTTCAAAATCGAAGACTGGTAAACAGCCATTCGCTTGCTCTCACCGGGAGACTATCTCGCCTCTGTTGATCTGCAGGATGCATATCTGCTCCTACCAATTTATCCGGAGCATAGAAAGTATCTACGTTTTCGCTTCAGACATCAACTCTTCCAGTTTAATGTTTTACATTTTGGTCTTGCGTCTGCTTCGTTTATTTTTACGAAAATATTAAAACCAGCGTTACACTCGCTTAGAGAGCAAGGATTTCTTTCAGTCGTCTATTTAGACGATTTCCTTCTAATAGCGCAATCGGAAGACTTCTGTAAAGCGAACGTTTTATCGACACTCCACGCTAGGGTTTGTTATTAACAGACAAAAGAGTATACTTACCCCAGCGATAATGTGTCGTTTTCTGGGATTCATATTTAATACCCTGTAACGTCCCGATTGGTCGCTCAGATTAACGAAACGTTTGTTCTCTCTTTGTTTTAGACCTATTTGCATACACCGGCAATAGTCTGGGGAGGTGGAGAACTGTGCACCGAGAGGAAGTTTCAAGCGGGTGTAGTGTTGTGCAAGAAATAATGTAATGATAACTGTGATAAACGATAAATTATTGATTCTATATTTGATCGAGGAATGTATGAACTGAATAAAATGAATTTATATTTACCACGTGTTTTATTCGTCCCTTAGCAATTAATGAAGAAGTAATTAATATATTGAAGATCTATTTACATAATTCAATAATGTAAAAGTTAATGAAAAGCAATAATCCATAAGAACGATCGAAATAGGTTTTGATTTATGGATAAGGAATACTAGGATGGTAAACTCAGTTTGATTTTAGTGTAGTCTTAATAAGGCTCAACAATCAAGGAGCTCTGTCAGAGTCTCGTTTAGAAATCCCACGCTTAGGAAATCCTCATCACGCGCTACTCTGCATTTCGCTGTATCTTAATTAAGTTTCGGAGCATTCAAGACGCTGCCGAAACTGTCAGAGCTCTGTATAATAAGCAAAAGAATCTGCCAGGAGCAGTTAAGCTACCTGAAACAGATGAGATAGAGAGAGAAAGAAACGCTATTACGACGGCGTATATGGTAGACACTAGGACTACCGCAGCTCTGTAGTAAAGTGTATATATGTATGTACGTGAGTAGGTTAGGAATGGAAAATAATAGATCGTCCTTAGAGATTACAAAATTATACTAACTGGATTAGGTAGAAAGGAGCTTGAATCATATGACTATAAAATTTGAGTATAATATCAATATATATTTTATCTTAAAGTGTGATATAATAATGTAGTGTGATATATAAAATTGTAGTGTGTAATAGGTCTTCGTTAGACAGTTCAGTCTGAGAAGCCTAGAGACCAAAGGATATACGCGAGGTAAGGCTGGATAGGAATTAGCAAAATCGCCCTTAAAGAGAATATGTTGTAACTTGATATGGGAAATGAGAGCGAATACTAAAGAGGTGTTGAGACTGGTATTTATGCTAGAATAGTTCTATTGTATTAAATATTCAAAGGCTATGTGTTGCCAAGTGATTATAATAATCGTAAGACTAAGATAAAATATAGCATATATTATTGTGTGAATATTCTAAATGCTAGGGTGTGTGTGTGTGAAGTAAACCTACGATTGTTTATCGCAGTAATGTGTCGATATAATAGTAACTCGCCAGGACACGTTCGTATGGCTCACGGTGTTGGCTGGCTGTCGGTAGAAGGGTCCGGATGATCACCTTAATGTATCAGGCGATGGGCGTTTTGGAAATTGTAGATCTCGGAGTCGTCCCCGATATAAAATCGTTAACTTGTGTATTTGTGTATACGATCTCTCGAACAAATGCTTCTTAGCAACGGGTCGGTGAGAGAAATTAGTACAAAGGTTGAAGTGTATTTTTAAGTGTATGTGTTGAGTTCGGCAGATGAACGAGTGCAAGATGTGTAAGACTGTGTGTAGAACTGCACTACGTCGAAAATTACGTTAAGACTATTGAAAGAATATTGCGGAACTGCTCCGGGCGCTCTGGAGGCACGGCTTTTATAGGGCCTCCGACGGGGTTTCGTTCGGTTCCGGCGGCTTCCGACGGCGGTCGGGCTGCAGCGCCGAATTCCAGAGTGGCATGGTGGCCCCGAGTCGGTCTTTTCCAAAGGGATTCCACCGCTCTTCAGCTTCTCGGTACTGTGTGCGGGTGGCCGGATGACGTGATGCATGGTGGCGCGATGCATAGCGACGCGATGATATCATGCTGAACGCGTTTGTTCGTGTCCAAGCGAGTTCGCTATGCGAATATTCTATATTATTTGAGTTTCCTACCAATTCCTTCGTCATGTATGGCTTTTTGAATGGTTATATGAATACTTCATTTCTATAATAGTCTGATTTTATCCTTGGCCGTTTTTGATGAGTGAATTAGTAAGATTCCTTGTTTTTAAATACAATAAAACTTATAATAACTAATTAGAGTTTATTCTGTGAGAGCTCATGATATCGTGGACTTTGGATTGTTATCTTTAACGTACCTTTTGAATTCTTAATTATTTCTTACTGCGAATCAATTTGCCTGAAATATATTCCGTCCTTGTCTACCGATATCGTGACTTCTCATATAGCGCTTCGAAGGGTTTAAGCATATTATCTGGTTCGTACGACGTTCTATGTCTCAGATCAGCACAAATCGGCCTCTGGTTATCGCGGGGTTTACATACCGTAATGATCGTGAAAAATTGAAGTTTTCTGGGGCTGGGACGTTACAACCCAGAGTTTTTCGATCTCGATTCCCCCGGATAAACGAGTTAAGATGCTACAAAAGACGTTTGCGGTATTGAACAGGAGGATATGTAAAATTCATTATGGCAAGTTTTATCCCCTTATAGAAATATCACACTAAGAATCATTGATAATTACTTATTATCCAGTATTTTTAATACTGAAAATAAGTAATTATTAATGATTCTTAGTATGATATTTCTATAAGGGTCGGCTCACTTGTTTCCGGATGCCTGGCCGTAAAATATGGGACACTGTATACCAAAACGCTAGAGAGAATTTCCTGGCTCTGTCCGCGGCAGGCGGCGACTTTGAGGTTCAAATGTCGCTTCCAACTTACTTAAAGAGGATCTGCTGTAGTGGATATTTTCTGATGGTTCTCAGTACAACGCCATCAAATCAAGACGATTTGAGCTAGAAATACTCACAGACGTTTCACTTACAGGTTGGGGTGCCGTCTGCAATGAGACACGAACGCACGGGTATTACTGGGACAGACAACGCCATATAAATTATTTAGAGCTCCTAGCCATCTATTACGGACTAAAATGTTTTGCTTTCCGCTTGCGGGGATGCGATATTCTTTTAAGAGTGGACAACTCTACGGCGATTTCTTACGTTAATCGCATGGGCTCCATCAAGTTTCCTCAACTATTCGACCTTGCCCGAAAAATCTGGCGCTGGTGTGAGATCCGCGATCTATTTATTTATGCAGTGTTTATTCCCTCCTCTGAAAACTTAGAAGCGGACGCTGAATCGTGGGTAATCTCGGAAGAAACAGAGTGGAGCCTAGACCAAGAAGCCTTCAACAAAATAGACTCGGCTTTTGGTCCTTTAAATATTGATTTATTTGCTATCTCTATTAATGCGAAATGCCCGCGTTTCGCCTCCTGGTTGCCTGACTCGATGGCACACGTGGTAGACGCGTTCTCTCTCGACTGGGGCAATTTCTTTTTTTACGCATTCCCCCCCTTCCCTCTATTCTCATTCTTAGAATATTGGGGAAACTAATATCGGACAGAAATGATGGAGTCCTGGTGGTCCCTTGGTGGCCGGCACAACCTTGGTTCCCTCTGTTCACTAAGCTCATAGTTGAGCAACCAATCCGGTTTGAGCCTGATCGTAATATGCTATCGTCTCCTTTCAGAGATTTTCACCCAGAGTGGACTAAGATTTCCCTGGTGGCCGCAAGATTATCCGCCAAACGTTTTTGAGGAAGGGTATACCAGCGGCGACGATCGAAGCAACAATAGCATGAATCACGGACTCCACAATCGCCCAATAAGCAAAGCTTCTTTGACTGGTGGCGATTCTGTGGGGAGAAAAATGTCTCCTTTCTCCATCAACTAGCATGGTTCTGAAGTTCTTATCCTCTCGCCTGGCAAACACGAGTTCATATTCTACTCTGAATACGTATCGTTATCTCTCTTACGGTTATCTCTCGTACGGCTATCTCTCTTATCTGCTCAACGGAAGTAGGATCACACCCGTTGATTAAGAGATTCCTTAAGGGCGTCGCCGTGTTAAATCTACCACGACCACGATACGACTTTACCTGGGACCCGTCTCCGGTCGTCGACCACCTTGCTAAGCTACATCCTTACGAGACACTGTCTCTGGAACGCGTTTCTAAGAAACTAGCCACTCTTCTTGCCCTCATGACGGTGTAAAGAATGCAAACGCTTGCAGCTATAAAATTCTCCAATATAGTCATATCGGAGCCCGTGATTATTAAAATCCCAGCACGTCTCAAAATTTCCAGAGTGGAAAAATCTCAACCGTTATTCATCTTTAAGCCATTTTTGGAAAAACCAGAACTCTACATCTTCTCTCTAGTTAAACATTATCTTACACTCACGCGGGGGCTCCGTGA
The DNA here is from genome assembly GCF_010583005.1 of Odontomachus brunneus. Lineage (NCBI taxonomy): Eukaryota > Metazoa > Arthropoda > Insecta > Hymenoptera > Formicidae > Odontomachus > Odontomachus brunneus. The sequence continues at coordinate 175,013 of NW_022639713.1, forward strand.
GATTAACTTTGACTCTCTTTTTATTTCATTTCGCAAGCCACATAACCCTGTCTCTTCGCAGACATTAGATCAATGGGTCAAATCGACACTGGAGGCGGCGGGGGTAGATACTTCTATCTTCTCAGCGCACTCTACTCGCTACGCTTCTACTTCTTTGGCGGCTAGCAAAGGTATCAACATTGACGAGATCTGGCGCACTGCAAGCTGGAGCGAGTCTTCAGACGTTTTCGCGCGGTTCTATAACCGACCGATTGTACGTAACTCGGCTTTTCAAGCTACCATTCTTAATATGTAACTTTTATCATATGTAATGTGAAGATCGCCAAGATTCAGCTATATTTTAAAGACGTTCACGAGTATTGGAATAAAAGTTCAGTTGCTGTTTTTATTCGCCTTAGTAGCCAAATCTTAGCTTTAAACAGCTACATAATTATATCCATTCAGACGAAAACTAGCATAATTAAGAAATTGAACGAACTTACAGTGAAGTTCGATTGTAATTACGCTGTTTCGTCTGAATGGATACTCCCACTCACCCATCCCCGAAATCAGATTTGGCCGCTTTGAAATAATGAAGTTCCGACGCTCGCAACGGCGCAACGGGGCCGTTACGGGAGCGCCATCTCTTGGAATTTTTGGAGTACTTTTAAAACCTGTTGGAAGAGCCGCGACGGAGCGCGACTACATAATTATATCCATTCAGACGAAACAGCATAATTACAATCGAACTTCACTGTAAGTTCGTTCAATTTCTTAATTCTATCAGTGATAGGGCCGCGTCGAACATACACTGCCATCTAGCGTCTGTCCTAAGCAAACGCGTACTACATTGCCGACGCTTTTAAAGTTCGCAATCGCGTATAGCATCCCCTTAAAAAGCAAAGAAAAGTCTCTTCAAAAGAAACTAGTTTTAATTGGAAACTTGTATTAATTGTTTCTTTATATTAAACCTACATAACACGAACCAGCGAAAAATCGACTTTTACATGTCTACTGTTTATATTTAGAATTAAATTGATTTTTATAAGAACCTTATAACATTATTTGTTCTTTTTTATTTTTCTTAATTTGTAAGAAAACAACGATGTTTTACAATTTTTATCATAAGATTTATGAAAAGAATTCATTCCATCTAATACAGTACGTCAAATTAGGACGGGAATACAATAAGTGTAGTAAGCTTTAAGTCATAAGAAATTAGCAAACCTCATTCGATTATTCTTGTAAAAGTCAACTAGGATTGTTTAATTTCTTAATGCTTAAAGCTTACTACACCTATTATATTCCCAGTCTTAAGCGATTTAAAGAAATGCATGGGTAACTTTGAGTGCTTAGACTTCGAGGAGTTTGCAGCGTGCAATGGATCGCTCTCCTAGATATGTCGAAACTTTGCGAAAAAAATCTACCTCTTTTTGAAATTGCAAAGAAAAGTCTATACTTTATGGTTATATAGGGAAACCTCTCCCAGTACCGGCCATTTCCCACTACGGGCCACCACGTGGTTCTTCGAAACGCCGCTAAATGGCAGATGCTTACTGTGTCTACTACTTGAATAAAATGACAAAACGATAACCTTCAAAATTTTTAATTAACCAGCTGATCAATTAAAATACGCTGATTGGCTGGATTCAAGCCTCGTCCCCTACTCCCTAAACACCATCTACACGAAAGGGGGGAGGGGGGCATATAAGGACTACCTTTACCCAAGGGAGCTCAGTATCAGAGTTCTCAGCCCTGATGATGCAAACTGCAACGTTTGCGAAACGTCGGCATATCGCTGATTCAAGACACGGCTTCATTCCGGAAGCTATACCTAGACATTAAACCTTCAGAATTCTTCGCGTCTGTTTTCAGTTGCTTGAGAGCTGCTGTGAAGAGAAAGTTTTATTGTGTTTTCTGTCTGTATTTGCTAAACTTTCAGTCTTTGTGTTTCTTTCTTTAGTGAGTTGATTTCCATTGATTCATATTTATTTTATTTGTAATTAGATA
>NW_022639713.1:177011-178548 GCF_010583005.1 Odontomachus brunneus
ATTCCCAGTCTTAAGCGATTTAAAGAAATGCATGGGTAACTTTGAGTGCTTAGACTTCGAGGAGTTTGCAGCGTGCAATGGATCGCTCTCCTAGATATGTCGAAACTTTGCGAAAAAAATCTACCTCTTTTTGAAATTGCAAAGAAAAGTCTATACTTTATGGTTATATAGGGAAACCTCTCCCAGTACCGGCCATTTCCCAGTACGGGCCACCACGTGGTTCTTCGAAACGCCGCTAAATGGCAGATGCTTACTGTGTCTACTACTTGAATAAAATGACAAAACGATAACCTTCAAAATTTTTAATTAACCAGCTGATCAATTAAAATACGCTGATTGGCTGGATTCAAGCCTCGTCCCCTACTCCCTAAACACCATCTACACGAAAGGGGGGAGGGGGGCATATAAGGACTACCTTTACCCAAGGGAGCTCAGTATCAGAGTTCTCAGCCCTGATGATGCAAACTGCAACGTTTGCGAAACGTCGGCATATCGCTGATTCAAGACACGGCTTCATTCCGGAAGCTATACCTAGACATTAAACCTTCAGAATTCTTCGCGTCTGTTTTCAGTTGCTTGAGAGCTGCTGTGAAGAGAAAGTTTTATTGTGTTTTCTGTCTGTATTTGCTAAACTTTCAGTCTTTGTGTTTCTTTCTTTAGTGAGTTGATTTCCATTGATTCATATTTATTTTATTTGTAATTAGATAAAATATAGATAGCAATAGTAACAACGTCATTGGAAGACATGTGATTAAATTATTAATACATTTATGTTGGCGTGTATATTGCCTAATACCGGCCACGTATCATTTCCCCAGTACGGGCCATAAAATTAATTTATCTTATAATTACAATATCGGTTTTTCGTGCTTTCTAGAACTATTTTATCAATAATGGAAGGCAAAAGTAAAGGGAAATGGTTACCAGAAAACATGAAATAGGCTATTCAAATGGTTATGGAGGGAAAATTAAGCTTCATGGAAGTTACAACGCAGTTTGCTATTTCAAGAAACACATTGGGAGGTAGAGTTAGAGCAATAAGAACTGGTGGCGAAGTGATTGTGATTCCGTTGAAGTTTTCTAATATCTTGATTGAACATTTATAACTTTGATTTGTAGGATTATTCGTTTACCGTATAAAATTTTCTTTATGTATTTGTAACGATGCATATCGTTACGTAATAGAAACGCAGAACAACGCGAGTCAGGAGCGCAAGAGGACAGCGCGTACTCTAAAATTGTAAACAGCGCGACCGCCGAACAACTGCGGTAAATAGCGAATCAAGCGAGATTCGAGGGATATAAAACGCCGCGTAATCGTAATCGAAAGATTCGATCATCCACTCTCGAAAGAGAAGCAGAACCGATCTACCGCCCCGACGGAGAAATCCGATCCCGATCATCCGCTCTAAAAGAGACCAATTCTACTCCGCTTCTGGCATATTACTGTTCGTCGATTGGCGACTGTAATCACTCCGCCGTCGTTACACGGATACGTGTCATCGACATTCGACCGTACTCCGCTCCTGGCAGATTA
>NW_022639713.1:178984-179216 GCF_010583005.1 Odontomachus brunneus
GCGTCACCTCACGCAAACCGGCGTCTAAATAAGCCTCTGTCAGGCGATACAAACAACCAAAACCAACGGCGTCGACACGTATTGTTCGATCGATATATTGTCATTATCGTCAGCTTAATATTTAAATATATTATTCATTATTATTTTTAAAAACACTGTTCTTTTCAATTATTCCACTTATCACGAACCCGATCCGACGAGCGATTCGAACCCGCAACGAATCGCGGTTACA
>NW_022639713.1:179288-180553 GCF_010583005.1 Odontomachus brunneus
GTGAGGCCGACACTGATAAGGTCCGCGGCACCGCTGGCCGCATCCAAAATCGTGTCCGAATGAGCCGAGCCCGTTGAGTCATAAAGGAAACTTCGAGAGCTAAGGTCCCGTGTACGAGGACCGACGGCCGCAGCGCATACACCGAACCGACTCAAATCTCCGCGATAGGAGATCGAAGGGAACGCCGCTAAAGCAATATCCCGCGTGCAGCTACGCTGCAATCTCAACGACCGCGACATTATACGAATCCGAAACGCCGCTAAAATCGCTGGAAGAAGTGTCAACCGCGCTTAAGAGACAAGACGCCGAAAGAAACGTCAACAGAATAAACACGCGAATACGCGACACTGACGTCGTCCGCGTCTCGCGCACCGCGCGTCACCTTACGCAAACCGGCGTCTAAATAAGCCTCTGTCAGGCGATACAAACAACCAAAACCAACGGCGTCGACACGTATTGTTCGATCGATATATTGTCATTATCATCAGCTTAATATTTAAATATATTATTCATTATTATTTTTAAAAACACTGTTCTTTTCAATTATTCCATTTATCACGAACCCGATCTGACGAGCGATTCGAACCCGCAACGAATCGCGGTTACATATTTTTATTGTTAATAAAGTTTTATAATGTCTCACTGAAGTTTGTATGTGAATTTGTAAGGTAACAATTCCTCATTTTTAAGTAAAAACTTAATTTTTATACCTGGCCGGTACTGGGAAACCGTTTTTGTAATTTGAGGTTTTTGTAAAAATTTTATCTTTTGCTGTAATGGACATACACCACTGATTTTCTTTATGTCTATTCAAAGCAATTGTAACAATAATGTATTAGGCTTCTTTTAACTTGATCAGATTTATTGCGGGCCATTTCATTATTAAACAATAAAGAAATTATTAGGTGGGCGGTACTGGGAGAGGTTCCCGATGAAAAATTTTTTATGCAAAATTTTGTATAAAATTTGTCTATACATAATTATGTATAATTATATATAATTATATATAATCATATAAAATTATATATAATTATATACAATTATCTATAACAATTGTGACGTGGCAGCCGTGGAGGTGCCCGTCTCAAGAACCCCGTACCAATTAGTGAAAATGTTTATCGCGTGCCGTGTCGCTAACGGTTTTTCGAGACCTTGCCGAGTATCGCGTTCCGTCGGATTGTTTGTTGTGAATATTTAGAACAAAGCGAAGAAGCGATTTTTGCGAGCGGAGCAGATGCGAAGGTCAGCGCGTCCCGAATTTTGTG
>NW_022639713.1:180615-183360 GCF_010583005.1 Odontomachus brunneus
CGTCCTCGGGCTTCGTGTACCGTTTCGCGAATTGTACCGTCTCGCGTAGATTGACTATCGGGACGTGCGAGAGTCCCCGAATAAACGTCTCATTGTTAGTATTATCGAGTCTAGTGATTTCGCTTCCTCCAACCCATCCCGTCTCCGACTTTAATTTAATAGAGCTACCGGTCCCGACGGTTCCGGGACGCGCATTTATTTTGTGATAATTATTTATTCTCGCGCTTATCGAGGTGGTGCGGCCTTTCCGTACCTGGCGCCCAACTCTCGCGAAAATCTTTGTGGCGTGTCCGGGAGCCGACGGCAATTTGACGACGCGGCGAACAGGCGACTGTTTGCCGTCGCTCGCGAGAAGTTCCGCTCGCGAGTATCGTCGCAAATTTTTGGCGCCCAACGTGGGGCCTTGAGTTTGCGACCTTACCGTCTCGGTGGACGGACGGGAAGTAAGAGTTTTTTTTTTAGGGACTCTTTATATATCGTTTTTGTGACCACTCCGAGTGTGGGGTGTCTGCCTGCCTGGTGGTGGTAACTGTGTCATACCGTTTGCCGTGTCGCGGGGTGAGCCAAATCGGCCCCCCGGACAATTATTTTTTGTGTGTGCGCGCGAAGCGAGGCGTCTCCGCGCGACAGTGAAAGTGCGCGGACTGTGCGGGATTGCGGACAAAGTGACAGGTGTAACGTCCCAGCCCCAGAAAACTTCAATTTTTCGCGATCATTACAGTATATAAACTCCGCGATAACCAGAGGCCGATTTGTGCTGACCTGCGACATAGAACGTCGTATGAACCAAATAGTACTTTAACCCTTCGAAGCGCTATATGAGAAGTCACGATATTGGTGGACAAGGACGGAATATATTTTAGGCAAATTGATTCGCAGTAAGAAATAATTAAAAATTCAAAAGGTACGTTAAAGATAATAATCCAAAGTCCACGATATCATGAGCTCTCATAGAATAAACTCTAATTAATCATTATAAGCTTTATTTTAGTTAAAAACCAGGAATCTTATTAATTCACTCGTCAAAAACGGCCAAAGATAAAATCGGATTATTATAGAAATTAGGTATTCATATAACTATTCAGAAGGCCATACATGACGAAGGAATTGGTAGGAAACTTAAATAATATAAGAATATTCGCGAACGAACTCGCGCAGACACGAATGAACACGTCCAGCATGACATCACCGTGATGCATCATCGCTATGCATCACGCCAAGGCGCATAACGTCATCAGACCACCCGAGCGCATCAAACGAAAAGCCGAAGCGCAGCGGCATCCCTTTGAAAAAACGCCGACTCGAGACCACCATCTCGCCACCGGATGCGGCGCTGCGACCCGACCGCCGTCGGAACCGACCGAATCCAGCCGAAGCGCGCGTTCGAGGCCTATAAAAAGGGTGCTCCCGGAGCATCCGAAGCAGTGTGCGGGAATTTTTTCGAGAAAGTCAGCTCTTGTCAAGCAGTGTGCAGAAATTTTCAAGACATCAGCTCAGTCAATTGAGCAGTGTGCGGGAATTTTTTCGAGACATATCCAGCTTAGTCAGTCAAGCCAAGTTTACGCTCAGGCAGCTGCGTGAAGCATTTTACACTATCTTTGCATTTGCTCGTGGATTCTTCGAGATTCAGCCTACTCTCTGACCCGTTGCCTCAGGCATTTGTTCGGTGATTTTATTATTCATCTGCGACCCCTTGCGAACCTGTACGGACCAGCATAAGCGTACTTTTACCAAACTCATCGTGTCTCTGCGAGATTTCGACCGTAAGTTTTATTTTACATTTATCCGACACTTGCCCCGGTAGGTCCTTAGCGAAGTACCTATCATCAAACTTCTGATTCAATATTTCAATATACTCGATATAATTTAAGGATATTGTGTAACCCACTATTAATTCTACACTACAATTTTATATATGTCACACTACAATATTATATCACACTTCAATTAAGAATATACTTATATATTATACTCAAATTCTATAGTCATATGATTCAAGTTCCTTTCTACCAGATCCAGTTAGTATAATTTTATAATCTCTAAGGACGATCTATTATTTTCCATTCCTAACCTACTCACATACATACATATATACACTTTACTGCAGAGCTACGGTAGTCCTAGTGTCTACCATATACGCCATCGTAATAGCGTTTCTTTCTCTCTCTATCTCTGCTTCAGGTAGCTTAATTGCTCCTGGCAGATTCTTTTGCTTATAATACAGAGCTCTGACAGTTCGGCAGCGTCTCGTATGCTCCGGAACTTAATTATTAATACAGCGAATTGCAGAGTAGCGCGTGATGAGGATTTCCTAAGCGTGGGATTTCTGAACGAGACTCTGACAGAGCTCCTTGATTGTTGAGCCTTATTAAGATTACACTAAAACCAAACTGAATTTACCATCCTAATATTCCTTATCCATAAATCAAAACCTATTTCGATCGTTCTTATGGACTTTTGTTTTTCATTAACTTTTACATTATTGAATTATACGAATAAATCTTCAATATATTAATTACTTCTTCACAAATAAACACGTAATAAATATACAAATTCATTTTATTCAATTTATAAATTCTTTGGTCAAATATAGGATCTGTAAACTGTCATTCATCACTTTATTACTATTACATCGTCTCTTACACAACATTACACTCGCTTGAAACTTCCTCTCGGTGCACAGCTCTCCACCTCCCCAGACTATTGCCGGTGTATGCAGGTAGGTCTAAAACAAAGAGAGAGCAA
>NW_022639713.1:183730-184979 GCF_010583005.1 Odontomachus brunneus
ATTTTTTATATAGAAATTCTCAATGAAATAACTGTCAATTAACGCATCAACTTTTATTCATCCATAACCCAAGTTCCATAACCCATATTCCCTTTTTCCTTATTATAATTTCGATCCTTTATTTCTGCTTGATTAATAACATTTTACATATTAAAATTTCTATTCAATAATACAATCACTATAGGAGTGTCAATAGTTAATTCAAGTTTTGCTATCAAGTCTCTGAATTTTATTCTTTATATATTAGAAGCGTAACATAAAATCACATTATTTTTACACGAATTCACGACACGAATGAATTACTTCCTCTCGATGCACGGTTCTCTACCAGCCCAGGCTATTGTCGGTGTATGCAGGCAGGCCTGAAACAAAAAAACGAGAACATAACGTTTTTTGTGTCTGAGCGGTCGCAAGAGACGTTACATCGGTTCCGGCGGCTTCCGACGGCGGTCGGGCTGCAGCGCCGAATTCCAGAGTGGCATGGTGGCCCCGAGTCGGTCTTTTCCAAAGGGATTCCACCGCTCTTCAGCTTCTCGGTACTGTGTGCGGGTGGCCGGATGACGTGATGCATGGTGGCGCGATGCATAGCGACGCGATGATATCATGCTGAACGCGTTTGTTCGTGTCCAAGCGAGTTCGCTATGCGAATATTCTATATTATTTGAGTTTCCTACCAATTCCTTCGTCATGTATGGCCTTTTGAGTGGTTATATGAATACTTCATTTCTATAATAGTCTGATTTTATCCTTGGCCGTTTTTGACGAGTGAATTAGTAAGATTCCTTGTTTTTAAATACAATAAAACTTATAATAACTAATTAGAGTTTATTCTGTGAGAGCTCATGATATCGTGGACTTTGGATTGTTATCTTTAACGTACCTTTTGAATTCTTAATTATTTCTTACTGCGAATCAATTTGCCTGAAATATATTCCGTCCTTGTCTACCGATATCGTGACTTCTCATATAGCGCTTCGAAGGGTTTAAGCATACTATCTGGTTCATACGATGTTCTATGTCTCAGGCTAGCACAAGTCGGCCTCTGGTTATCGCGGAGTTTAAATATCGTAGTAATCGCGAAAAATTGAAGTTTTCTGGGGCTGGGACGTTACACGCGACTGTCGCAAGCCCCCGCGCGTCCACTGTTACCGTTGTGGACGCAACCAGCAGACGGTGCGGACGTGCCCCTCGTGCGCGGGAAACGGGAGAGGAGGACGATAGGTCGGGTCCCTGCGTCCTCTCCCGATTC
>NW_022639713.1:185087-185468 GCF_010583005.1 Odontomachus brunneus
GTTATTGCGTACGCCAGCCGAACGCTCACGGATGCCGAAAAGAAATATAGCACGACGGAGCTCGAATGTTTAGCTGTTGTCTGGGCAATTAAGAAATTTCGTCCGTATCTCGAGAGCTACCGATTTACCGTTATTACCGATCATAGTAGTTTGCGATGGTTGCATAATTTAAGCAACCCCACGGGTCGTCTAGCACGCTGGGCGTTAGAACTGTTAGAGTACGATTATGAAATCGTACATAGGAAGGGAGCGCTACATCACGTTCCCGACGCGTTATCGAGGATGTACGAAGGGGATTCCGAGACCCCCTTGGCGGCCGTCGCGATAACGAACGATAACGTTACCGATATCGACGCGATAATTGGCGAAACTACTGACGAG
>NW_022639713.1:185608-185930 GCF_010583005.1 Odontomachus brunneus
ATATCGACGCGATAATTGGCGAAACTACTGACGAGTGGTATCGAAAGCGGGTTAGTGACGTCGCGAAAGAGCCGAAGCGATTTCCGACGTGGCGAATTGTCGACGAGCGCTTATATTTTCTGAGGCCGACGAAAATTATTAGTGATTTGGTGGAGGATCTCGATCGGTGGAAATGGGTGCTCCCGCGCGAGCTGCGAAGAGAAGCACTGCAGGAATCCCACGATCATCCTCAAGCGGGTCATTTAGGTGTCGACAAGACTTTTCATCGTCTTGCCGTCGCCTATTACTGGCCCAATATGTTTCGCGATATCGTTGGCTATGT
>NW_022639713.1:185957-186305 GCF_010583005.1 Odontomachus brunneus
ATGAAAAATTAAAGGAATTTTTGGTGAATATCGTACCGACCGCTGTCGAGAGTCCCGGCGTCACGTCGCTTACCGAACATCGTATCGACGTTGGGACTCATCCGCCGATTCGACAGCGATGCTATCTATTGTCGCCAAAAGTGCAAGAGGCGATCCGTGGCGAAGTAGATCAGATGTTAGAAAACGGAATAATAGAGCCTTCGAAAAGCGAGTGGTCTAATCCGATCGTGATGGTTAAGAAACCGAGCGGCAAGTACCGTTTTTGTATCGACTTTCGCAAAGTAAACAACGTCTCGAAGATGGACGCGTATCCGTTACCGAATATGACGGGCATTCTCGACAAGTTAC
>NW_022639713.1:186315-188828 GCF_010583005.1 Odontomachus brunneus
CATATCTGTCAGCGGACTAAGGTGGACCAGCACGCCCCTGCAGATCTTATGGGGCGGAGGACTATCGAAGTACCGTGGACGGTAGTCGCTGCCGATATTATGGGCCCGTTGCCGCGGAGCAAGGCCGGCTACTCTTACCTTTTAGTGATTCAAGATTTATTCTCGAAATGGGTAGAGTGCCGTGCCTTGCGTGCCGCGAACGGAAAGCTCATACGGGCAGCTATCGATGATCTCGTAATATCGCGCTGGGGGACACCGAAGGTCCTGTTGACAGATAATGGTACCGAGTTCGTCAATAAGACAATTGAAGATTTCGCGAAAGAGCATGGAATACACCACTCTACCGTACCGCCGTATCACCCGCAGGCCAACCCGGTCGAGCGGGTGAATCGAATTTTGAAAACGATGATCGTGGCGTTCCTCGATCGAGATCATCGCGAATGGGACGCTCACATTACCGATTTTCGTTTCGCGTATAATACCGCACATCACTCGTCATTAGGTACTTCGCCCGCATTCCTAAATCTCGGCCGCGAACCCGAACCGTCGCACACACTGCGGAAGTATTGTACCGAACACCTAAATATCGAACAGCAAGATCCGGCTCGATGGTCAGAGCGAATGACACAGATTATCGAAGTTACATGTGTGGGTTAGCGAGAACTTAGAGGCCGCGTATCAACGGCAGTCCGCACACTACAACTTACGGAGACGCCCCGCGAATTATCGTACCGGGGACTTGGTGTTGCGACGGCAGCATGTCTTGTCGTCCGCAGCTCACAACACGGCCGCAAAGTTGGCCCCGAAGTTTCAAGGGCCCTTTAAAATCTCGAGGATGAGATCGGCGGTCGTGTGTGAGCTAGCATGCCTGCACGGAAAGGTGGTGGGGAAAGTGCACGTAAAGGAACTAAAACCTTACGTGCAGCCCACCTCCTTCTAGACACGGCCTACCGATTTAGTGACCTTCCCCTCCACTTCTAAACCTCAGGCGAGAGACCACGCGAAAATATCGTTCTCGCGGAATATCGACGAGGGAAGTCGTGCCCCTCACAATCGCCGTGCCGCGAGACGAGACGGAGGGAAACTCGAAATATCGCGAACCGCTAGCAAAGGTTACCGCGAACACGTGTCGCGAAAACATAGAATTTTGTGAGCAGATGGGCGGTCATGGCGAGCCCATGGCTGAGACGACCGGGGCGGTCTTCCCCGGGGAGGGGGGAGTTGTGACGTGGCAGCCGTGGAGGCGCCCGTCTCAAGAACCCCGTACCGATTAGTGAAAATGTTTATCGCGTGCCGTGTCGCTAACGGTTTTTCGAGACCTTGCCGAGTATCGCGTTCCGTCGGATTGTTTGTTGTGAATATTTAGAACAAAGCGAAGAAGCGATTTTTGCGAGCGGAGCAGATGCGAAGGTCAGCGCGTCCCGAATTTTGTGTTCCTCGACGTCCCATGCCGGCTATCAGGACGAGGAGCGGAGGACATCGAGGAGCGAGGATGCAGCAGATGACGACTAGCGAAGCCCTTGCTCAGGTGAATCGCACTCTCGTATTTTGGTGATGCAAATATATTATCGCGAATTATCGAGCGCTCAGCAATAGAGAATATTCTATCGCTGAGAAGCTATCGTAGTTATAATACAGTATCGCGCTTGGACGGATCAGCTGTATTTACTTTTAGCGAAGCAGCCGTCGCGAGAAACCCGGCAGGAGAAAACGGGAGAGCCGGGAGAGACAACATGCGAAATCCCGATGTCAGCAATGTCTCGAGACGAAAAGTGTCTCGAGACAATAGTACCGAAATCTGCCGATTCTCGACGATCGACGACCCCAGGACGAGGGGGGCAGCGACGAGGGAGGATCCGCGAGGATACGCGATCCTCCCAGGAAGAAACAGCTGACAGCCTTACCGCGACCATTGCCGCGATCAGACGTCCATAGAAAAAGTAGACGACATACCGTACCGTGCATACCGGGTGTGAAAGAGAGAGAGAGAGCAGAGAGAGAGAGAGAGAGAGAGAACGAATGGAAGAGTGCAGTGAGGGTGATAGCGAGGGAACGAGGCGACGGGAGGGCGAAAGAGCGGAGCGCGAGAGAGTGAGCGGAGCGAGAGCAGACGAGGAGAGAGAGTGTGGGGCGAGAGCGGACGAGGAGAGAGAGAGTACGAGAGAGAGAGAGGACCGCCGCCGCTACCGTCACCGCTGACACCGCCGCCGACGCCAGGATCGTCACCAAAAACTGTAAGACTGACCATCTGCTCTAAAATTGTGTGTGTCGCGCACCGTATCGTATCGTGTCGTGTCTCGTCCGCGGAGTGGTCGCGCGAGTAAAGAAGGCTCGCCCGAGGAAAACGTCCTCGGGCTTCGTGTACCGTTTCGCGAATTGTACCGTCTCGCGTAGATTGACTATCGGGACGTGCGAGAGTCCCCGAATAAACGTCTCATTGTTAGTATTATCGAGTCTAGTGATTTCGCTTCCTCCAACCCATCCCGTCTCCGACTTTAATTTAATAGAGCTAC
>NW_022639713.1:188838-191618 GCF_010583005.1 Odontomachus brunneus
CTCTCGCAAAAATCTTTGTGGCGTGTCCGGGAGCCGACGGCAACTTGACGACGCGGCGAACAGGCGACTGTTTGCCGTCGCTCACGAGAAGTTCCGCTCGCGAGTATCGTCGCACAATATGTATAATTACATATAAATTTATGCGTAATTATGTAAAATTATATATGAATTTATATATTTAATTATATATAATTATATATAATTATATAATTATATGTATAAGTAGAATGTATAAACATGAATGGACAAATTTGATACATAATAATATATAATTATATATAATTTTATATAATTTTATATAATTTTATATAATTATATATGAAAAATTTTTTATTGGGTTCCCCTATTGATTTTTCTATATTAATGGTTATCATGAAATTTACGAAAAAAAATTTATTCCATTCCGTAGGATATCAAATTGTGAAATGTTTTTGTCCATTACCATTGACATCAGAATACGCGACAATATTATTGAAATGTTTATAGCATCAGATGATTTTTCATATGCTGGCAACATTCATTCTTTGCAAAGATCTTAATATCTCAATATTACATGCGGACGCATTTTAATGACCTTATGACGAAATATGCCTATCATTTCCGATGTACTTTTTTCAAAAATGTAACGCGGTAATCAAATTTGAACTAAGGATTTGTGCTCAGCGGGCAAAAATATATCGGAAATAACTATTCATATTCGTACAACAAAAAAAGTTAAATTTTGTTATTTGGTGTCATTCATCGGCACAACGTGCATTTCTGCTAAGAAGAAAAGAGGATAGTGTGATACATGGATATTAGAACGAGCGAACCACCTATAGAGACAGTGCAGTGTCCCTATAACTGTCTCGCTCATATTCGCTGCATTCAGGTGTTGAGTGAGTGAGACAGCTATTGAGGACACCACTAACAACTGCCCGAGCAAAAATTGAATCTAGTGATTGTCCAGTATGACACAGAAAAGTTGGGTCTTACATCGCTACTAGCTAATAGTACTTGCTAGCTACTAGCTAGGAATGTAACGCTCACTTCTCCTAGTGACTGTTCTAGAAAAATTAGCTAGTAACTAGATACAAAAAAATAACGTGTAACTATTTAGTCTGCACTAGACAGTAAGTAGGTAACAAAAATGAAAAAATTATTTTTCTTCGATAATTTCCCTTTTTCTCTATATCATGAGTTATATAATAGAGACTTAATAATATTTAGATAGTTCTTTTATCATGGATTTCATAGAATTTCTGTATCATGGATGTCTAGTAGCTAGACATGTTTTTTTATTTAGAGTTTTTATATATACTGTGACGTGGCAGCCTCGGAGGCGCCCGTCCCAAGGAACCGTATCAAATTTGTGTGATTGTTCTCGCGTATCGCATCACGAAAGAAATCTCGCGGATATTAACGGTTATCACGTCCCGTATTTTTGTTTATGAGAGTCTCTAGGACAAGTATTAGAATCGACTTTTGTGAGCGGAGCAGATTCGAAAGTTATCGCGTACCTAACTTTGTGTTCTTCGGCTTCCCTTGCTCGCCACCAAGACCAAAGGAGCGGAGGACACCGAAGGACGAAGGAGCAGCGGTTCATCGCTCTCACTCAGGTGAATCGCTCTCGTAAAAGTAACGTTAGAAAATTCTCGAACTCCCGATCGCTCGGCGATATGGAATATTATAACGTTTAGAATACTCTATATCGAGAACACAGCTACCGCAATTAGACGCGAAACTGTCAGCTGTGTTTACTTTCAGCGGACGCAGCCGTCGCGAGGATAACAGCAAGAAAAAAACTGGAGCGCCGATAGAAGCGCTCCGATCGCGAGCCGATCCACGACGGCAACAGTGTCTCGAGACAGGAAATGTCTCAAGACAGAAGTACTGAAAATTGCCGATTCCCGAAGGTCGAACATCGCAGGACAAGAGAGGACGTGACGAGGAGGACCAGCGAGGATACGCGATCCTCCGGAAGCCGACGGATCGCTAGCCTTGCCGCGATGGTCAGAGAGAGCGAACGCAGCGATCTCAGCGAACGAAAACCTCGCGAGTAATTATCGCTATCGAGATTATCGGGTGTAAGGAGTGCACAGAGAGAAAAAGCTGGGGAGAGAGCGGAGCGAGCGAGCGAGAGAAGAGAGCGAAAGAGAACCGCTGAGGGCTCCGAGGAGGATCGCCGTCATCGCCACCGTAGCCGGCCATCCGCCGGGAAAGCCGCCACTTTTTGTAAGACCTCACATCTGCTCCGTGGTTTTCGTATTTCGTTCTCGTTCGTGTCGTCATCGTTTCGTGTTCCGCTGTCCCGTCCGCGGAGTGGCCGCGCGTCATAAGACTCTTGCGAGATCATCCTCGGGTTTTCCATTGTTGCGAACCTATTATCGTATCGTGATTAACGTTTTCTTTTTGGGAACATTATCGCACGTTAAGTACCGGGATGTGCAAAAATCCCGACAATAAAGCTCATTGTTATTGAATACGCGTGGAGTCATTTTCGCCCTTCCTAAACCCATCCCATCTCCGACTTTAAAATCAAAGGATCTACCGACGGTCCCCGGGGCACGCGAATTTTGTGTCGCGTATCGTATCTCGCAATTATCGAGGTGGTGCGGCCTTTCCGCACATGGCGCCTAACTATCGTTTTCATTTTGTGGCGTGAACCGGAGCCGACGGCAATTTGCCGGCGCGGCTGACAGGCGACTGTCTGCCGTCGCTCGCGAGTTAACCTCGCGAAAGAGCGTCGCAATATATATATATATATATATATATATATATATATATATATATATATATAT
>NW_022639713.1:191786-192751 GCF_010583005.1 Odontomachus brunneus
GATTTGTGTCTGCATCATAAAGTTATTCTCGATTGAAAATGTCAGTTTACGAGCCATATTCTCGTCATTTGCGGGAAGTTTTAATTTTCTGCTTCAATATGAAGAAATCTGCGGCTGGAGCTCATCGAATGCTCTCAAAAACTTATGGTGAGGTCGCTATTAATGAAAGAACGTGTCGTGAGTGGTTTCAACGCTTCAAGAACGGTGATTTCGACGTCGAAGACCAGCATAGCGGTGGAAGAGAGAAGGTTTTCGAAGATGCAGAATTGGAGGCATTACTTGATCAAGACTCGTGTCAAAATCAAGAAGAATTGGTACCATGGGGAGTGACTCAACAAGCCATTTCAAAACGCCTCAAAGCCATGGGAATGATTCAGAAGCAAGGAAATTGGATGCCGTTCGAATTGAAGCCGAGAGATGTTGAATGGCGTTTGTTTGCTTGTGAACAGCTGCTTGAAAGGCAATGACGGAAGGTATTTCTGCATCGCATTGTGACTGGGGACGAAAAATGAGTTCACTACGATAACCACAAGCGCAGAAAATCATGGGGAGTTCCCGGCCATGCTTCCATGTCGACGGCCAAACCGAATATTCACGGCTCCAAGATCATGCTCTGTATTTGGTGGGACTAGCTCGGTGTATTGTATTGTTGCATGTGTGGAAGTGTTGCATGTGTGAAGTTGGCGGCGTTGTGAAACATGCAGCGGTTCCTGAGCGGTCCTCTTGGTGACGGTAAGGAGCGGTTGTCTACAACAGCTAGAGAATAGAGAGTGAGAGATTGTAAAAGATAGGCGTGTTTCTCTGATGAGAATCTTATTCTTTCTGGTTTCACAGTTTGACAGTTTGTCATTAAAGCTCTCTGTTTTTACAACGTGTTTATTCATTTCCTCGAGTTCGCGGAAACAGTCGCGAGTGTAACATTTTGGGGGCTCGTCCGGGATACGAATTAAGTTTAAAAAAAAAAA
>NW_022639713.1:192879-196903 GCF_010583005.1 Odontomachus brunneus
AGCAGCGAGAACGGCAGTCGGAGCTTGAGTCTGTTTTGCTTCAGTGCAATGAGATGCGGCGTCAGATGGAGCAACGCCAAACGCAGCTAAGCTTAGAAATTAGTTCTCAAAATGCGAGAGACTCTGGGGAAACGGAAATTGATTTAGGTTTAAAATTAAAACCTGATATTTTTGATGGAACGGTTCCGACACGTGAATATTTTGCGCAATTCAATTTTATTGCTCGAGCTAATAGATGGGGTGAAGTGGCGAAGACCGCGGCTTTAGTTTCGTGTTTAAGAGGAAAAGCTCGTGCTGTTTTAGAGGGGGATTTTAATGAAAGTAATTTTAGTTTTTGTGAATTAAAATCACGTTTAGAATTGCGATTTGGGGAAAGTCAATTTTCAAAAAATTATTATTCACTTTTTGTAAATTTTAAGCAATTTTAAGCCTAAATCAATTTCCGCTTCCCCAGAGGCTCCCGCATTTTGAGAACTAATTTCTAAGCTTAGCTGCGTTTGGCGTTGCTCCATCTGACGCCGCATCCCATTGCACTGAAGCAAAACAGACTCAAGCTCCGACTGCCGTTCTCGCTGCTTTGAAGAAAAGAGAAAATTTAATTAAAAAAAAATGAAGAAGAAAAATAAAAAAAAATTTTATTTATAATAATCAAAATTTTAAGGAAAAACGTTTTCGTACTTTTACTAAAAGGGAATGTTGGCATTGTGGAAAAGTGGGGCATTTTAGAAATGAATGTCCGGGGAATATTTTACAACAGGAAAACTAGGATTAGTCGAGCTTCCCGGAGCAGGCTCGACTTATGGAGTAAGGGCTCCGAAAAGTAAAAATATTAAAAAAATTAGTGGAAAATTTAAGAAGTGGTAAAATAAGCAAAGGAAATAGAGATAAGGAACTTTTTACTTTTTGTGGTGTTCTTAATGGAAAGAAATGTTCTTTTAAGTTAGACACGGGTTCTGATGTTTGTCTAGTTAATAGGAAAATGGTAGAGAAGGAAGATTGTCCTGTTTCTTTTGATGTAGGGAATTTAGTTTATCCTACAGGGGAAAATGTTCCAATTAGATTTAGAGTGAATTATCAGATTTGTTTAGGAAAATTTTCATTAGAAATGTCAATGTTAGCGGCTGATATAGTTGATGAATGCATATTAGGAGCTGATTTCTTTGAAAAAGTGGGAATGGAAAAAATTTTTGAATCTTTTTTCGAAGATTCTTTTTTCAAGAAATATCAAAATAATTTTTTTTGTTCACAAGTTTATTCTTAAGTCAAATAAAAATATTCCAGAAGAATTAAAGGAATTTTATGATAAAAATTCGGAAGAATTAGATATTGCTCAAAAAGAAAGTTTTGTAGAGTTGTCGGAATTTCGGGATGTTTTTGAAACAAATAGAATGAGGGAATTGTGATGTTATTCAACATGAAATTCAATTGTTAGATTCTATTCCAATTAAGCAGGTCCCTAGAAGAATTCCTGTACACCTGTGTAATGAAGTTGGAAAGGAAATGGAAAAGATGAAGAAACAAGGGATTATTAAAGAATCCGTTAGTTCGTGGACTTCACCGGTAGTTTTAGTTAAAAAAAAAATGGTTCATTAAGGTTTTGTGTAGATTTTAGAAAGTTAAATTCTGTTACGAAAAGAGATTCGTATCCATTGCCTAGGGTAGATGATCTTTTGGACCATTAATCAGGAAATATGTGGTTCTCCACTTTGGATTTAAAGAGTGGATATTGGCAAATTAAAATTCATCCTAAAGATAGAGAAAAGACTGCTTTTTCTGTTGGCTGTGGTTTATGGCAATTTACAGTGATGTCTTTTGGTTTGTGTAATCCTCCTGCAACTTTTGAACGATTAATGGAAAAAGTATTACAGCAATTATTATTTAAAATTTGTTTGGTTTATTTAGATGATGTAGTTGTTTTTGGTAAAACATTTGATGAGATGTTAGCAAATTTGAGAACAGTTTTTCAGAGATTTCAAACTTCAAATTTGAAGTTAAATCCATCAAAGTGTAATCTTTTTAGGAAACAAGTAAAATATTTAGGACATGTTGTTTCTTCTAAAGGAATTGCTACAGATCCTGAAAAAACAGTTGCGGTAAAAGAATGGCCAGTTCCAAAGAGTAAAAAACAAGTAAGAAGTTTTCTAGGATTTTGTTCATATTATAGAAAATTTGTTAAAGGATTTTCTTTAATTGCTAAACTTCTATATCTTGACAGAAAAGCAAGAGAAATTTAATTGGACCCCTCAATGTCAAGAATCTTTTGTTAATTTAAAACAAGCTTTATCATCGTCACCAATTCTTTCTTTTCTTTTAACCCTTTGGGGACGGAGCCGCTCGACGGGCTATAAGGAAGATAAGACTTCATCGCTAATGGCCCCTAATGTCTTTGAATGAAAACGTGACGATTTTACTATACCTATGCGTATCTTATCGCTCAGAACGACAGACGTCGCGAGCCTTGCAGCTACGAACTAATTTGGGCGGCTATATGCCGACACGCGTCCGGAACGGTAAAACGGCTTGGGCGGCTATATGCCGACACTCGTCCCCAAAGGGTTAAAGAAAGGTGAACTTATTCTCGATACTGATGCTTCGAATCATGGAATTGGAGCAATTCTTTCTCAGAATCAAGAAGGAAAGGAAAAAGTTATTGCTTATTATAGTCGTGTGTTAAATAAGGCAGAAAGGAATTATTGCGTTACTCGTAGAGAGTTGTTAGCTGTGGTAGACTCAATAAAATCTTTTCATCATTATTTATATGGTCAGAAGTTTTTAATTAGAACGGATCATGCTTCGCTTAGATGGTTGTTGTCTTTTAAGGATGTTGAAGGTCAAATGGCTCGTTGGATTGAAAAGTTACAATGCTATAATTTTGAAATTTGCCATCGGAAAGGTTTGTCTCATAAAAATGCAGATGGTCTTTCTAGACGTCCTTGTATTGAAGAAAATTGTAAATATTGTTTTAAAATTGATTCTAATAAAGAAAATAAAAAAAAGGTTATTGCCCGAATAATGTTGGGAGAAGAGTTTCAAATAGATTGGCGAAAGGAGCAGTTGGAAGATTCTAATGTTTCGTTAATTTTACGAGGAGTTGAATCTGGTCAACGACCTTTGAGAGAAGAAATTGTGGATAAGGATATTTTTGTTAAAATTTATGTTTCTCATTGGTAAAGTTTAATTGTTAAAAATGGAGTTTTATTTAAGAAGTGAGAGGCTCCTAGTCTTGAATCTAGTCTTTTACAAATTGTTGTTCCTCGCAGTCATAAAAAAAGTTTTAGAAGAGGCTCATGATTCTCCTTCTGGAAGTCATTTTGGGATAAATAAGACTCTTAATAAAATTCGAAGTCGGTTTTATTGGGCTACCTGCAAAAGAGATGTCGAAAATTGGTGTAGATCTTGCAAAATTTGCATTTCTAAAAGAGGCCCTTCGGATAAAGGAAAGTCTCCTTTACAAGTTTTCAACGTGGAAATTCCTTTTGAGCGTTTACAAATGGACATTTTGGGTCCTTTACCTACTTCTTCTTTTGGGAATAAATATTTGTTGGTTATAGTTGATTGTTTTTCAAAATGGGTGAAAGTTTTTCCTCTTAAAAATATTAGATCTGGTACTGTGGCAGAAATTTTTGTAAAGGAAGTAGTTTCTAGGCATGGTGTGCCTTTAGAATTGCACACCGATCAAGGTAGGAATTTTGAATCGAAATTATTTCAAGAATTATCCAGATTATTGGGTTTTAAGAAAACTAGGACTATTCCCTTTCACCCTCAATCTGATGGTCAGGTTGAGCGTCAACATCAGACAATCTTACAATATCTGTTTAAATTTATCTCAGGAAATCAGAAGGACTGGGATCGTTGGATTCCTATGTTTTTATTGGGATATAGGTCTGTTAGACATGAAGCGACGGGATTTTCTCTTGCGGAATTATATTTTGGTCGGGATTTGAGATTGCCGTTAGATTTGTTTCGTGGCTTTCCTCCTTCTGATGGTTGTTTGGGTTCAGGAAATAGTTATATTTTTGATTTA
>NW_022639713.1:197992-200312 GCF_010583005.1 Odontomachus brunneus
CGTCGACTGTCGAATAGGCTGAGGATCGCGTGACCTCTGATTCTGAGGACGACTAAGGATAGGTCGCGTTAGCTTCGAGACGGATCGACTTTCCGTGTTGGCACTTTGGTTCTGCTCGACTTGCAGATTTGCTAGCTTCGGAACTATAACTCGACAGCCGGACTGACTTGAATTCCCGAGATGCGGCTTTTATAACGTTTTGTCTTAGCGAGAAAAGGATGACACTTCGTTTTTCAATTTTTCGTGGTGCGCTGTGATTCGTTGATACTTTCCTCCGAGATCGCTGCGATTATTTGGAACAATAGACGAAATCATCGCTCGCGATCCTAACCGTCTTCTTCTTTGTTTGTTTGTTTGAAGTTCAAATTAGATCACATCATGCTGGAAAGATCGAGGACCGCGTGTACGGTTAGGCTCGCGTCAGCGACGACCTTATCCGAGTTCACGCGTCGGACACGTGATTTCGCAGTTGAGAATGTTCCAATTCTCGATCTCAGAGTCGGATCGCGTCTATTTCGAACAATTATTACTCACTCATATATTCCTTTTGTCTTTCCATCTCGCTCTCTTAATGTTTTTTTTTACCGTCCTACCATTTATCTTTATTTATTCTGCTTCCTCTTCATTTCTTCTTACACATTCTCTCCTTTCTCTCTTTTTCTTCTTCTCTTTTTTTTTCTTCCTCTTTTGTCTCCTTATTATTTAATTTAGTTATAAATAGTAAAAACGACAAAGTATTCACGTTTTAGATCGTTATATGTTTTTATTTTTATGTGTAGCAGTCAAGAGTAAGCGATCGCGACGTGATCGCTTGGTCGCCGGTCCGCTCAAAGTAGAGCAAGGAGCAGGAAATATGACACAGGAAAATCGGAAGTTGGTTAGGGTTTGGGACTGATAGGACTGTATGAGGCTTTACCGTTTATCTCAACAAACTTTAATGAAACATGAACTAATGTACAATGAAGATGATGATAAGGATGATTCAGCGGACTTAGTCCGTCGGCGGCGAAACCGTACGTAACTGCTCAATCAAGGAGACAAGTTGCGACGGCTGGTAAAGGATAGACTGAGGATATCGTGAGCACTGGATCGAACAAAAGGCTCAGTAAAGAATAGCGTTCCGAGTTTAGGGCAGCTCGACTTGCTGCGAATACACTTGAATTCTGCTTGACTTGCAGACTCGTATCGATTCGTTCGCCTAGATAACTATAATTCGACAGTCGGACTGACTTGACTCCCGGAGATATAACTTTTATAAACGTTTTTGTCCTTGGCGTGAGGACGATTACAATTGTCTTTTCAACTTTCCGTGGTTCTCTATGATTCAATTATAACTTCCCCCGAGTTCGTTGCGGTTCTTAGAACCAATAGAATTTTGGGAACGCAATTATCGCTCGCGATCATATCCGTTTAATCATTCTTCTTTGTTTGTTTGTGTGAATTTCAAACTCGATTAAATCATATGCTGGAAAGATCGAGAACATTGTGTACGGTTATTCTCACAACAGCGACGACTTTATCAGATTCACGCGTCGAACACATTATCTGGCGTTCGGGAACTTCTAATTGTAGATCTCAGAATCGGGTAGCTTCAATTTCGAACATTATGCATTCGCCAATACTTCTCTGATATTATCCTTGTTAACTCCATAACTGTCGCGGCTCCGACGGGCTGAGCTTCCGTCGGGCAGCGAGTGTGCGCGCTGATTTCGCCCAGCGCAGGGCGCGGTGAGGAAGGAGAGTAACTCGAATAATTTGACACTTTGTTCGAATTCACTTTATTTATTGCACGACACTGAGCGAGAATGCGGAAATCTTCCGGAGCCGACGGCCGGGTCAGCCGAGCGCGATGGAAATCTTGCTGAGCGGCGAACTTGCGCTCCGCGGACGGAAATCTTGTACGCGAGCGACGGAGATCTTCCGCGACCCTGGCGCGCGTCCGCGGGCCGTCGAACGAATGATTTCTCGAGAGCGTGGGCTTCACAATGTAATTACAAAACGATAAATAGAGATACACAGCGCATTAGATTACAGAAACGAGTGACGCGAGTGGAGGACTCGTGACGCGTCTAATAGAACCACGATCCGGTGACCGTGGATAAAGATCACGGAGGCCGCGAAGGCCTAGATTGATCGTGCGCGCACGGCGCGAGCGGCAAGCGACGGACGAAAACCGCCGACTTGCGAACAAGAGCGAGGAGCTGGCCCGAGAGAGAGTTCGACTCTCGGCGCTCGAGCGAAGTCGCGGCAATGCTGCGGATAAACAGCTCGACGGAGACCTGGATATCCGGCAGATCTAGCGGACGCGCGACGAGTTCGC
>NW_022639713.1:200322-204330 GCF_010583005.1 Odontomachus brunneus
AATGCTGCGGATAAACAGCTCGACGGAGACTTGGATATCCGGCATATCTAGCGGACGCGCGACGAGTTCGCTGCATCAATCGCCGGAGCTTGAGATCAGCTGATTGATTCGCGGACAGAGACGTGCTCCTCTCGATTCGAGGCGCGAAGTACCGACTGCCCTCGTCGTCGACGAGGGCGATTTTTAAAGAAAAAGCACTTGGCGACAGGTCGCTCGCTGATTGGTCGCGGTTGCCGAATCTTCTAGATCATTGCCAAATAAGGTCCGCGTGGTAACAGCGGCGATCTAACATGCGAAAAGAGTAGCGCGTTTGTTTGTTTGTTTGCGCGAGTCGGCATGGCAACCGCGACCAACTAGCGAAATCAGTGCAAAAAAAATGTGAACTCGCGCTGCGGCTAGCGCGAGCCTGTCGCGATGCTGACGGGCGAGCGAACGTTCTAGAACGTTCGATCGCCTAATGCTAGAAAAGAAGTCTCGCTCTCGAACAATAGCTTTTCTTGAAAATTATCACGGCAAACACACTGCACTACATTTAAAACTATTATGCATTAATTAAAAATATAACTTCATTATAATTCTCGTACACGCGAACTGTCAATCTTCTTCGCCGCGACGACAGTTACAAGTCGGTAAATCGGTAATCTTAACACTCTCGACATCCCGTCATCTAGCGGAGAAACATTCTCAACGGATATTTCTGTGATGAGGAAACGACGTTTTCGTGGTGAGGAGACAACGTTTCTTACGCACGATTTCAGACTTTGAGCTAAGATAGCTCAACTTCTAGAGCACGTAGAGAAAAAGTAAAGGCAGTTTTATTATGTAATGTAAACGCAAAGAATCGATTAAGTCCATTCAAAACTTCGTCAATTCAGCCGTTATATCCGAAACGAGAATCTAACCTATATTCAACAAAAGTCGTCGCGTTAATATTCACGGTAGGCCGCGTTGCTTCGCGACACTACCGTTTCGCTTGATTTTCTACTACCCTTTCCCATTCTTTCCCGTTCTTTCTCATTCACTCCTATTTTCTCTCATTCTTTCCTATTTTCCCTAATTCTTCCTTAGTAATAAAAGGAAAAGAGAAATATAACGAAAGAAAAATAAAAGATTTAATATAAATATAAGTGATAATAATTTATATATCCATATGTATATATTTTTCTTATACTTCTTTCTCTCTCTACATTTTTCTCTCTTTCTTTTACCATTATATATGTCTCCTCTTTTCTTTTTCACCTTTTTATTTTCACCGTATTTATTTTTTTTACTGTATTTCTTCCAATAGTTCAATATTTACTGCATTTAGTTTTCTTTCTTTGTCTCTCCCCCTCCCACCTCTCTCTTTCTTCCACCCCTGTCCCTCCTTCTTTCTCTCACTTTCTCACAAAGTTTCTCTCTTTCTCTGTTTACAACACTGTCTCTTTCTTTCTATCTAATAATGAAATGTAACAATAATACGTGCGTACTTTTTCTATGAATAACGAGTAATGATAATGCATTAATTTTAAAAAATAACTTTTCCTGTTTTACTATCTTGCATCTCTCTATTTTCTATCTTTTTGCTTCGTTTCTACTTTCTGTTCCTTTGTGCACTATCTTTACTTCTTATATTTTCGTTTTTTCTTCCTGCTTTCTGTATTTTCCTTCTTACTTTCTTCTTGACTTGTTTAATAATAATAAAAGTGCAAACAACATAAAAAACATGATAGTTTTATATACTTATAAATTATTCTATATTATGTAAAGTAATATTTATTTATTATCGCGGCAGACAAGAAAAATTTATTTAATTATTTATTTATTATTTATCCTTTTACTTGTCATTCTTTTCCTCACAACATATATTTCTCTTGCCTTTCCATCTTGCCTTTCTCTCTTATGATTTTTTACTATCTTATCATTTACCTTCATTTTTTCTGTCTTCTCTTTATTTATTCTCGCATATTTTTTCCATTCTCTTTTTCCTTATTTTTACTTTTCTTTTCCTTTCCCTTTTATCTTCTTATTATTTAATTTAGCTATAAAAAGTAAAAACGACACAAGGTATTCAAGTTTTACATCGTTATATATTTTTATACATTTGCTGATACTTATCTGATATTATCCTTGTTAACTCCATAGCTTTTCTTCAAAATTATCCTTTTATTTATCCATTCACTTCTTCATATATTTGTCTTGTCTTTCAATCTTGCTCTCTTATGGTTTTTTACCGTGTTATTATTTATCTTTATTTTTCTGTATCCTTTTCATTTCTTCTCGCACATTCTCTCTTTCACCTTTTCCTATCTTCTTCCTTTCTTTTCCTTCTTCTTTTATCTCCTTATTACTTAATTTAGCTATAAAAAGTAAAAACGACACAAAATACTAAATTTTTACATC
Source organism: Odontomachus brunneus (assembly GCF_010583005.1). Lineage (NCBI taxonomy): Eukaryota > Metazoa > Arthropoda > Insecta > Hymenoptera > Formicidae > Odontomachus > Odontomachus brunneus. Next base: position 202,705 of record NW_022639713.1, read on the forward strand.
ATTGTATATTTTATGAATTCGCTGATAGTTAACTGATATTATCCTTGTTAATTCCACAAATTCATTTCTAAATTATCACGGCAAACACTCGTTGCAACTTTCAAAACTATTATATATTAAAAATATAACTTCGTTATCACCCCATTCTCGTACGCGCGGACTGTCACTTGTCTCCGCGTGACAAGTAGCGCACATGGAAACCTTGTCTCCGCCGCGATGACAGGTACAAGTCAATAAATCGGTAATCGTAACAATCTCGCCATCGCGCCATCTCACGGAGAACATAGTCAATGGACATTTCTGTTGTGAGGAGACGTTCCTTACGTGTAAATCCACGATTTTATACTTTGAGCTAAAATAGCTCAGCTGCTGGAGCACGTAGACAAAAAATAATGTCAGTTTTATTAATCGATTAAATCCCTCCAGAACTTGATCAATTCAGCCGTTAAAGCAGAAATAAGCATCAAACCTATATTCCACTAAAGGTGTCGCGTAATTATATATGGTAGGCCGCGTTACTTCGCGCTTACACTTGTCTTCGCAACACTACAGTTTCGCTTGATATAACTATTCCTTTAAAGAGATGAAAAAGGCGCCATCTTCTCACGCTCGTCGTCTCGCACAAATAGAATTATTAAAAAATAATTGCTTCTGTAAGAAGGAGGGATCATTTGGTTAAGCGCTGGGCAGAGGAATACTTGGCGTCGCTACTCCCAAAATCGAAGTGGAGGACGCAGGGTCGGCGATTGATATTGGAGTAGCTGTGCCTGGTGCGCTCGGAGGTAATTCCGCCTGGAGGTTTGTACCCTCGTATAGTAACATTATTCAGCAGTGGGGGGAATATGCTAAGAAGTGGGGGGAATATGCTAAAAGGTGGGGAGAATCTATATATAAGTAGGTTGATCGCGACGAAAAGACACCACTTAGGTTACCTCCGCGTGACAAATAGCGCACATGGAAACCTTCCGAAAATTGATGTCTTTTATACAGGGCTGTCGCAGCGTCAATTTTATTGCGCAACTACCACTGGAAGTTGCGTTCCTAATACTGGGAAACCTGGATGAGGAATCGTTTTTATCGGCGGCACGCGTATCCCGACAATGGACTAAAATATGTCGTAGCTACAATAAACGCAAGACTAACAAGAAAATCAATAAATCTAGAAAGTTATTTCATTGTGTGCAGTGCGATTCCAAATGCGTTTCGGCGGACATGATATGCGTCAGAAGGAAGGAGGTGATTATAATGACATCTTTTCTATATTCACGAATTTCCCTTAAGTCCAATAAACGTCCTCGCAACAGACAGCGTCCGGTGGATAAATATAATCTGGAACGGTTACGATTTTAAGTGATCTCGCGCCATATTTACACAATATTTGCGACTGGTCAATGTCTTCCTCGTTATTGCGCTCAGGAGAAGTGCAGAGATTACATTATGTTGACATTCAAAGTAGTTAGTATGTTGTCAATATTGCTTTTTTAATAAAACCAGATTACACCGTTGCAAAATCACCGTTGTGATCTGTTATCCGAAATATTCTACTTTTCTCAAACACACGCACACACACACACACACACACACACACACACAGAGAGAGAGAGAGAGAGAGAGAGAGAGAGAGAG
>NW_022639713.1:204508-204946 GCF_010583005.1 Odontomachus brunneus
CTGCATATATGCTTGTTATTTATATTCATCTCTTATGCTTCCTAGGTTGTCGAATGGTATTTCTTTGATATTCGAGTGAACCTGTATAGTTAGTCGATAACATTTGCGTGGTACATGTTACGCATTTACGCAAATAATATTTGAGAAATCCTATTATGTCTCACTTCTCAATATGAGATTTTATTGGATTCTTCGCAAGAGAAAGAAGCATGAAACCTAATGAGTTAAACCAACTTACGTATAAAATTTTCTCACACAAGATGCATATCCAGAAATCCTTAAATACATCATAAACAATAAAAAATAACTTAAATTTGTTTCGTTATTTAGTATTAGAACTATATAACTATAGTATTATTATATAAACCTGATATAAATTAGTTACAGGCTTTGACTATGAATATATATAATTTTACATAATCAATTTTTACAATCAGT
>NW_022639713.1:204956-205068 GCF_010583005.1 Odontomachus brunneus
ATAATTAATTTTTTGCTACAATTAAAAAAATGTAGTTATTTTTCAATTGCATATTTACTTCTTTTCAAAGTTTTTCGGTCATACGCCTTATAAAATGCGCACCAGGAAATTA
>NW_022639713.1:205485-205567 GCF_010583005.1 Odontomachus brunneus
ATTCGCTTTATTTCGACAATGAAATTAACATAGTTAGGATTATTCGATTTCGATCAAATATGCGCCGTTTTGTTCGATAACT
>NW_022639713.1:205577-205924 GCF_010583005.1 Odontomachus brunneus
GCTACAATTAAAAAAATGTAGTTATTTTTCAATTGCATATTTACTTCTTTTCAAAGTTTTTCGGTCATACGCCTTATAAAATGCGCACCAGGAAATTACTTCAGACCTACTGGGCGTGCAAAATTTTACTTTATGTCAGGTTTACTAACAGTTCTTAAACACTTTTTTTTTTTAATGGCAAGAAATGTCGCTATGTTCTCGCACTCGTCTGCACGAATAAAATTATTAAAAAATAATTGCTTCTGTAAGAATACAGAATTGTGTAGGCGCAAGGCAGAGGAGTAACAGTCGTCGCTACTCCCAAAGTCAAAATGAAGGACGCCGCGTCGGTAATTGGAGTTAGGGCA
>NW_022639713.1:205934-206035 GCF_010583005.1 Odontomachus brunneus
ACCGAGGTGAGTGTTTGGCCCGATGGGAGCAGCTCATAGTGGATGATTCCTTTCCAATCCCACCAAACACACAGCAAAACCTTCTTGGCCGTTAATCCGGG
>NW_022639713.1:206594-207106 GCF_010583005.1 Odontomachus brunneus
ATGACGTCACCGGGAGGGGGTATGACGTCACGGAGGGTATGACGTCACCGCGGGGGAGGGAGTTATCATCGGTCGGTAATGGGGGGGCACACCGATGTTACCGGCGGTCGGTAATTTTTACCGATATTATATAACATTTAATTTTTTTACCAAAATGTAATTTTTACCAACATATAATTACCGATAATACCAACGACCGTTAATTTATTACCGATATTATATACCAACATTTAATTTTTTACCAACATATATATTCTTTACATAATTTTTACTGTCATCTTTATACCTATCTTTAAAATACTACATAATATCGATGATCGGTAATTACCGATATAATTTTTTCTATCTGCTTTCGATAGATCATTTTACCGATCTGCGGCGGTTTTCGCGGCGGTTTCCGCGGCGGATTTTGCGGCGGTTTCCGCGGCGGATTTTGCGGCGGTTTCCGCGCCGCCCGCGCCGCCTGCGCCGCCCCGCGCATTTCGCAGCGTGATTTTTAGTCACAGCTGCAA
>NW_022639713.1:207116-207498 GCF_010583005.1 Odontomachus brunneus
TCTTTTTTGGCTGTTGTTCTCGTATGTGACTTATTTTTCATCACCAGTCATCATCCGCTTCAAAAATGGGTCGATTTCGTTACGTTTCAACAAAGAATCGCAGGCATCAATTCGGTCCAAAAGGTTCTTTTGCGTCAATTCGTGTGGCACCCATACATCGAGCTTCTTCTTGAGACCAGCCTTATGCAAATGGTTCCAAACGGTTTTCTGGCTAATCTTCAGTTCCTGGGCAATGGAATAAGTGCTCACATGCCGGTCCGACTCGACGATTTCCATGATTTTATCGACATTTTCGACGATTGGCCTACCAGAGCGTGCCTCATCTTCGACGTCCATATTACCAGAACGGAATCGTTGGAACCACCGCTTTGCTGTTGCATTC
>NW_022639713.1:207785-210514 GCF_010583005.1 Odontomachus brunneus
CCAAAATGTAATTTTTACCAACATATAATTACCGATAATACCAACGACCGTTAATTTATTACCGATATTATATACCAACATTTAATTTTTTACCAACATATATATTCTTTACATAATTTTTACTGTCATCTTTATACCTATCTTTAAAATACTACATAATATCGATGATCGGTAATTACCGATATAATTTTTTCTATCTGCTTTCGATAGATCATTTTACCGATCTGCGGCGGTTTTCGCGGCGGTTTCCACGGCGGATTTTGCGGCGGTTTCCGCGCCGCCCGCGCCACCCGCGCCGTCCACGCCACCCGCGCCGCCCCGCGCCGCCCCGCGCATTTCGCAGCGTGATTTTTAGTCACAGCTGCAAACTCTAATATTCTGCAAACGTATGCATTCGACAATTAGATGTGCAGAAAATGTGACACATGAGATTCTTATTACCAATGAGCACGTACACTGTGCTCCCGCGGCAAGATTTTGCGTGTTATGCATTCGACAATTAGATGCGCAAGAAAACGAATAACATTTTAAGACTATTTGTGGTGTATCAAGAAAATAGGGAAAAAAGGAGTGATACAAATAAGCAGCAGATCTTGGGATTACAATTTATATATTTTGAGTGTTACATGTACAGATTATTTGTTCAATATTTCATACATAATATCATTCATTGCGCACGCTAATAGCTCGCAATCGATGAGTGAACCACCGTCAAAGTCCCCGCTATTGCGTATCGTCGATATAGCATTATCCGTTTCGGTAATATTCTTCTCTCGAAGAATTTTTACAAAATTTCTATATTTTGTATTAACAATGTGTGTATTTTCATATAACCATGAGTACATATGGTCAATGCAATGCTCGAGAGTAAACAAATGTTCCACTGTAGCTGGTTGCAAGTACATGCAGTTACCGGATAATGTGAGTTTTAAAAGTTTCTTGCCGTACATTGTGCACCATTCCACCGCCAAATCGCGAATCCATAGCGGAGAGGATGACACCTCGGTTGTTTGCAAAAGTTTTAAAATATCTTCACGTTTTGCCATCAATCCTCCCCAAATTGCCGAGTGTAAGGCCAATTGATTGCCACGATTGTCGCCGAGGACTAGTTGCACTGTGGATACCAGTCCTACGCTGATCCCAATCTCCAAGTACTTAAAAGACGTTGACGTCAAGGCATATCTTCGCCCTAAAATACGGGCTGTACAACGAGATTGCGATACACTGTAAAAACATAAATAATTTAACGCGGTTGCAATACACAATTAAAGATAAATGATTCACAAGAAGATAATTATTGAGACTTACCTTTTTTTCTCGTACGGTGGAGCATCATCTTGCACGGGTACGTAATAGTTCATACGTTTTCCTTCAACACTGTGCATTCTTCTCAAAATAATAATTGTCCACTAAATGTCTTTGTTGCGACTGATGCAACGAGTGACCAAGAACCGCTTTAAATACGTTTCAAAATTCCTCCCCACCAACCGAAAGCAGTGCATAATAATAATAATATAAATGAGACTCACCTAATTTTCATCTACATCTACTGTACAAATATATTTTATCAAATCATTCAACAAATCTCTGATACGGCGCCGTAGATAACCAATCGAATACTCATATATCGATTGAGTGTTTCGCGCCATACTGCATCATCGAAAAAATCGATTTCCGATATTTATATCAAAAGTGCAGTCCAAAAGTATTCATGTAAGATCTCTCTCTTTTATACGTCACAATGCAGCATTTTTATGCTGACACATCGATTTGCAGTCGACAGTTAGATGCGCAGAAAATGTGAAACATGATATTATTATTACAAATGAACACGTGCGACAGTAAGATTCGCAGAAAATGTGAAACAAGATACTATTACGAAGGTCATAGAAGTATACATATTTTGCACGTTTGCAATCCCTCCTAAATGAGAGACATTTTTGTTAGAAAGAGATGGAGATATACTGATGATATATATATAAGTTCAGAGTCGTACCATGCCAATATGCACAGCAGCATTTGTAAATCTAGTGTGCACTTTGTAAAAGAAATGGAAGATTTTGTGCAAATCGAGCGAGAATTGCGGGAGCAGTCGGCTCAACTGAGTTCGCGAGACGAATACGATGCGTGGGTGCAAAAGTGTGACAAGTGCCTCGAGTTGTTGGAAGAACATAGTCGGGCTAAACGACCGCGATTATCGATCGGTATTAGACAGTCATTGATTGCTCGAATCGCGCAACTCGAGGGGTTAAAAAATACGTTGCGCACACGTTTCGTTCACGCGGGTGCAGGACACAGTACGAGAGATGCAGGAATCGTTTAGCGCGAGGTCGATACCGCGTTCGATAACCGCATACTAACCGGAATTGTCATCAACGCGAACCACATCGAACCTCGTCAATTTCTCGAGGATGCAAAGAATATAGTGCTCGAGTACATACGGGATGCAATGAAGAGACACGTAAACGTGAAAGTGAACACTGTGTTTAACGGTGAGTTCGTCGCGGGTGAAAAACGTGCGGTAAAGAGCATCGCTACGAAAAATTGTGAACTCTTTTCCACATCCAACATAGAAGATTGGTACGAGCGACGCATCGTCGAGCCCACATTAGCATCGTTGGAGGAATTCCAAGAACGCGATAGCGGGTGGGCATTATCGCGAATACTCAATCTTACAATCAATGTGAACAAATACAATCCGTTGCACGCGGGATGTCACTTTGAGTTAC
>NW_022639713.1:210978-211300 GCF_010583005.1 Odontomachus brunneus
AGCGATTATCCTACTTACAACGCGTACGATAAACCGCTTGTAAATAAGAAGGTGCCTGGTTTAATGAAAGATGAAAACAACGGTGCGATCATGACGGAATTTATCGGACTTAGGGTGAAGATGTACGCTTTGCGAGTGGATGGCAAGAAAGACACGAAATAGGTCAAAGGTGTCAGGTAATGTTGTAGCGCGAACGATATCTTTCGATGATTACGTACACTGTTTGCGAGAGGAGATCGAAACGACTCGTCGTCAATCGTGCATACGACCAAAATTGCATGAAGTGTACACAGTGTCTGAGACGAAAATTGCTCTAAGTCCG
>NW_022639713.1:211389-213116 GCF_010583005.1 Odontomachus brunneus
TATATCGTACCCGATTCGACTGAAACGTTACCATGGGGGCATTATAAAATACCATTATAAATAGAATATAAATCGTATGTTTTATGTGTAAATAGAATATATTTTAAGTATTACATATGTATAATAATTTTATGTGTAAATAGAATATAATTTATGTATAACATATAATAATTTTATGTGTCTATAGAATATATTTTATGTATTACATATAATAAACAGTTATTTTCACAACACATTATCCTTATGTATCCATGAGTTGCATGATTTATCGAATCCCAGCCATTTTACATAAACCTTATCATCTTTTCTGCACAACATTTTTTTCCACCAAGTACACGTTTGGATTGGTAACACGATGCAGTTCGTACTCGTAGAAACCTCCGACTATAGGATGTCCGCGAGAATCTTCGAGCAGATAAGTCACAGGATTGGTCGCCTGCAACTTGACGATCTTAAACACCTCAGTAGTCCAATTGGCGTGTAGCCTTTAGCAAAGACAATCTTGAACTTGCTCACGCGCACCGGATCGCCCACTTTGAATCTCGCTGGAGCTGCAATCTTTACGTTGCTGTAGACCGTATCGAGGAGTTTTTTAGCGATCGTAGGGGTCACATCGACAGGACGCATTCCGATGGTCCGGTGCTTGCGCTCGTTGTACTGCAACACGAGATGTGGTAGCGAGTCGATCCATCTGTACGTTCCTTGTAATGTAAACATTTTCCACATGTCATTCTTCAGCGTACGATTGAATCGTTCCACGACGGAAGCCTTCATAACTGAATACGTCGAATAGTGATTGATGTTGTGTTTCTTCGTGAGTCTCTGCACATCGGTATTGTAAAATTCCTTCCCCCGGTCTGTTTGCAAATTTGTTGGACATCTTCGGCTGTCTCGAATTATCTTGCCGAACGCCACGACCACCTCCTTTCCGCTCTTAGTCTTTAGCGGCATGACCCAAGCATACTTGCTCAGCACATCGATCAGGGTAAGTATGTAGTGGTAGCCACTGTTGAGCCGCGAATACGGACGCATCTCCACTACATCGGCCTGCCACAGATCATCGTATCCACGCACAATGACGCGTCTACGAGGAAAATGTCTTCTCGCAGGAGCATGCAACTCCTCCACCAACCGTTGCTTTTCGGGGCTGTGTTGTTTCCCGTCTCCACCAGTTTTCCGCATGTTTGATCGCTTAGATCGCCTCATCACGAATGACGAAACTGCGAGCGCATCGTTTTAAATTCCATCTATTCAACGCGCTGCAAACACTTTCTCCCATATGGCACGTGTTTCAGCATGAAGTCTGATCAGGTTTTTTTCAAATTCGTCATGTTTCTTCTCAAATTCTTGCTGTTGCTCTCTCAATGCAGCGAGACCTCTTTCCACGTAGAGTCTATTGACGGCGTCACTGTCGGCTTCCGGTTGCGCTACGCGTCGTATCTTGCGCGACCTCGCATCAAAGTCGGAGGCGACCATGCACAAAGTGTTATCGCGTACGTAATTTCTGAGTACTCCTCTCCACGTGTAATAGTCCATCGTCGGCGGTCCTCTCTTTTGGAGCGAAATACCAAATTTATTGATCGACATTTCGATGCAAACAACGCGCATCATCGATGTGCGATTCAATTTATAACAAGGCCCGCCTCGCGAAGTTCCTCGATAATGGATAAAATTTCATTACCGTGAGCGTTATTGCCAGCTTGTCGAGAGGCTTCCAGCAATCGCAG
>NW_022639713.1:214830-215036 GCF_010583005.1 Odontomachus brunneus
ACAATTGAGTACAATCGTACGTCCTATCAACGTTACGATCAGAGCATTTGCGGACAACTGTGTCTACGTTTCCTGCAGAGAGTTAACAGCCGATTTATGGTCCAACGTTCTGCGATCAGTGTTCAGTAATCGTTTTGGTCTCTGACGAAGATGTCGCTGACATTTACACTCACCAGCAAGAGTAGCACTCTCGCGGGAAGCTACTT
>NW_022639713.1:215482-215680 GCF_010583005.1 Odontomachus brunneus
TGCACGTGCGGCGGCAATAGGACACCTGAGATGCTCGTATTGAACGAAGCGAGTCAGACTAAATACGTGAGCGACATTTTTCCCATCAAGAGGAAAATTATTAACAAGAAAAATAAGAAACTTAGCGCAGCCAACATTGCATTTTTAAGATCTTTGGGATTCATCGTGCGAAAAAATACGTGAAGATGGTCGACATTT
>NW_022639713.1:216733-221248 GCF_010583005.1 Odontomachus brunneus
TAGAACAAAGCGAAGAAGCGATTTTTACGAGCGGAGCAGATGCGAAGGTCAGCGCGTCCCGAATTTTGTTCCCCTCGACGCCCCTTGCCGGCTACCAGGACGAGGAGCGGAGGACATCGAGGGATGAGGATGCAGCAGATGACCACCAGCGAAGCCCTTGCTCAGGTGAATCGCACTCTCGTACTTTGGTGATGCAAAAATATTATCGCGAATTATCGGGCACTCAGCGATAGAGAATATTCTATCGCTGAGAAGCTATCGTAGTTATAATACCGTATCGCGCTTAGACGGATCAGCTGTATTTACTTCTAGCGAAGCAGCCGTCGCGAGAAACCCGGCAGAAAAAAACGGGAGAGCCGGGAGAGACAACCAGGCGAACTCCCGACGTCAACACTGTCTCGAGACGAAAAGTGTCTCGAGACAATAGTGCCGAAATATGCCGATTTTCAACGATCGACGACCCCAGGACGAGGGGGCAGCGACGAGGGAGGATCCGCGAGGATACGCGATCCTCCCAGGAAGAAACAGCTGACAGCCTTGCCGCGACCATTGCCGCGTAGAGATCACGTACCAACCACTACCGAGCAGATCGTGTGTGAAAGAGAGAGAGCAGAGAGAGAGGGCAGAGAGAGAGAGCAGAGAGAAAGAGGAGTGAGAGTGCGAGAGAACAGAGTGAGATAGTGCGGAGCGAGAGAGGACGAGGAGAGAGCGAAAGAGAGTGCGGAGCGAGAGAGGACGAAGAGAGAGAGAGAGAGTACGAGAGAGAGAGGATCGCCGCCACTACCGACCTCGCCGCCGTTATCGCCGAAGCCGCCGCCGACGCAAGGGTCGCCACCGAAAACTGTAAGACTGACCATCTGCTCTAAAATTGTTTGTGTCGCGCACCGTATCGTATCGTGTCGTGTCTCGTCCGCGGAGTGGTCGCGCGAGTAAAGAAGGCTCGCCCGAGGAAAACATCCTCGGGCTCCTTGTACCGTTTCGCGAATTGTACCGTCTCGCGTAGATTGACTATCGGGACGTGCGAGAGTCCCCGAATAAACTTCTCATTATTACTGATATCGAGCCTAGTGATTTCGCTTCCTCCAACCCATCCCGTCTCCGACTTTAATTTAATAGAGCTACCGGTCCCGCCGGTTCCGGGACGCGCATTCTTTTCGTCACAATTAATTATTCTCGCGTTTATCGAGGTGGTGCGGCCTTTTTGTACCTGGCGCCCAACTCTCGCGAAAATCTTAGTGGCGTGTCCGGAAGCCGACGGCAATTTGACGACGCGGCAAACAGGCGACTGTTTGCCGTCGCTCGCGAGAAGTTCCGTTTGCGAGTAACGTCGCAATATATATATATATATATATATATATATATATATATATATATAGTCGTCAAAACAACCTTTATACCGTGCAGATTGATATATAATTTATAACTATATTAAGGCAGTTTTGGCAACTAGTCGTCAAAACTACCTTTATACAGTTATAATATATAAATCTGGTCGTCAAAACTATCTTTATACCGTGAAGATTGATATATAGTTTATAACTAAATAAAGGCAGTTTTGACGACTAGTCGCTAAAACTACCTTTATACAGTAATAATATATAAATCTGGTCGTCAAAACTACCTCTATGCCAAAAGTTGCGGCTCTCTTTCAGTGAGACAGCGTGACTAAGCGAACTAAAGCTCACACGCTGAATATTTTTAAGCCGACGGCGGGCGTTCAAATTCCGTCGACGACTGTCGAGTGCAGTGCAGTCGACTCCATGTGCAGTGTTTTTTTTTCTTATTTTAGGACATGTAATTAATGCTTTTCCAATATAATACATTAGTTTTGAATATATTTTTCATTTTTATGTTATTAATCAGAGATAATTAGGGAAGTGTTAGGTTTGTTTAACGCAAACATTACACGCATAATACACATATAATTTGCATTGCTTACAATAAAATATATTTTTAATACATCATTTTCCTATCAAAATATTGTATATAACATTGTCACATAATAAAACTTGCTTGTAAAACTTACACGTTATAAATTTCAAATATTTTGTCGCAATGTTGCGGATGGAATTGTAACGGGATCACTTCTCACGCCTCGTTCTTTTCCTGCCGTTTTATCGCTTGGGTAAGCTCGCCGGCGTCCAGGATCGTGATAGGACAGAAAGATGGCAGTAATGTGCTCGAGTGTGTTAAATTACAACGAGAGTTTATTGTTTTGGCGTACAGTGGGTGGGGCTTTTATACTGCGCCCGAGGCGCGTGCGATCGGTGTTGCCGGTGCAACTCGGAATGGTGGGCGGTCGCGGTGGCGGCAGGCCGCCATCCGGGCTCTGAGCCGCGTCGTCCCTTAGGTTGACTTCCACCCGGCACGTCGTCGTCTGGAACGGTGTGTCGTGGAGTCACGGTCGAAGCCCGTCACGCTCTTCTCTGAGTTCGATCGACGCGCTATCCGTTGGGTACGAGCGACGGCCGAAACCCGGCACGTCGTCGTCTGGAACGGTGTGTCGTGGAGTCACGGTCGAAGCCCGTCACGCTCTTCTCTGAGTTCGATCGACGCGCTATCCGTTGGGTACGAGCGACGGCCGAAACCCGGCACGTCGTCGTCTGGAACGGTGTGTCGTGGAGTCACGGTCGAAGCCCGTCACGCTCTTCTCTGAGTTCGATCGACGCGCTATCCGTTGGGTACGAGCGACGGCCGAAACCCGGCACGTCGTCGTCTGGAACGGTGTGTCGTGGAGTCACGGTCGAAGCCCGACACGCTCTCCTCTGAGTTCGATCGACGGCCGAAACCCGGCACGTCGTCATCTGGAACGGTGTGTCGTGGAGTCACGGTCGAAGCCCGACACGCTCTCCTCTGAGTACGATCGGCGGCCGAAACCCGGCACGTCGTCGTCTGGAACGGTATGTCGTGGAGTCACGGTCGAAGCCCGACACACTCTCCTCTGAGTTCGATCGACGGCCGAAACCCGGCACGTCGTCGTCTGGAACGGTATGTCGTGGAGTCACGGTCGAAGCCCGACGCGCTCTCCTCTGAATTCGATCGGCGGCCGAAACCCGGCACGTCGTCGTCTGGAACGGTATGTCGTGGAGTCACGGTCGAAGCCCGACGCGCTCTCCTCTGAATTCGATCGGCGGCCGAAACCCGGCACGTCGTCGTCTGGAACGGTATGTCGTGGAGTCACGGTCGAAGCCCGACGCGCTCTCCTCTGAATTCGATCGGCGGCCGAAACCCGGCACGTCGTCGTCTGGAACAGCGTGTCTTGGAGTTATGGTCGAAGCTCGACACGCTCTCCTCTGAGTTCGATCGACGGCCGAAACCCGGCACGTCGTCGTCTGGAACAGTGTGCCTTGAGAGGCTGAGTTTGCGGTGTCACGCTCCCGTGCTGGTCTCCTAGGAGACCGGCGGTGAACTCGTCCCGATGGTTCCGCGAGCCCCCTTTTATAGAGGCGGCCGCGGAAATTTAACTGCGAGTGCTGCCTCAACCTCGCGTTCGCGCCGCGTATCGGCGACCGGGAGGACTACTGGGCTCCCGGCGTGCTAGTCGTGTAACGGGTGTCGGGCAGCGCAATTAAGTACAGCGGAGAACGCAACGTAAATATATTTCAATTATTGACAACGGTCGAGAATATAACTATGGAATAATACAAAACAGTAAGAAAAATAGGAACTGGAACGATTGAACTTAATTACAACTAGGAACGAGGTAGGAACGCCTCGTTATAGAATGCTGTAAAATAAGGGAAATATTACAAATGCTTGTACCAACTGAATGCATATTTTTAAATAGCATTCCACCCGCAACATTGTGACAAAAAAAAAACAAATTTATAACGTGTAAGTTTTACAAGCAAGTATTTTATTATGTGACAATGTTGTATACAATGGTTTGATAAGAAAATGATGTATTAAAAATACATGTCATTGTAAGCAATGCAAATTATGTGTGTCATATATGTATTATGTGTGTAATATTAACGTTAAACAAGCCTGACACCTCCCAAATTATCCCTAATTAATAGCATAAAAACGAAAGATATATTCAAAACTAATGTATTATACTGGGAAAGCATTAATTGCATGTCCTAATGTAAAAAAAAATAAAAGAAAATACCACACATGGACGAGTGCCATCGACTGGATCCGAACGCTCGTCGCTAGCCTAAAAATGTTCGACGTGTAAGGCTTAGTTCGCTCAGCTACACCGTATCCCCCCCTCGGGGTGCACCACCTTGACGTGGTGAGGGGGCTCCCTGGGTCTCGACCCGCAGGGCAGTACCAAGAGTCCAACTCTTGGGAGGGCCGCGGGAAGAGCCTGGGGTCTAAGAGTGCACCATTTGGGGGGAGATGTGGCTCGGGTTCGCCCTGTGTCTGGGGAGGACGTCCTTCGGGGCGTGCCTCCTGGCATGGGGGGGTCCCGGGTCCCATAGTGGGGTTTTCTCCTTCCCGGCAAACGGCCTCGGAAATCTTTCCGTGGTACGCGCCTGGAAGGGGAAATGGGTGACTTCCGGGGAGTTG
>NW_022639713.1:221258-225916 GCF_010583005.1 Odontomachus brunneus
TGAGAGGCTGAGTTTGCGGTGTCACGCTCCCGTGCTGGTCTCCTAGGAGACCGGCGGTGAACTCGTCCCGATGGTTCCGCGAGCCCCCTTTTATAGAGGCGGCCGCGGAAATTTAACTGCGAGTGCTGCCTCAACCTCGCGTTCGCGCCGCGTATCGGCGACCGGGAGGACTACTGGGCTCCCGGCGTGCTAGTCGTGTAACGGGTGTCGGGCAGCGCAATTAAGTACAGCGGAGAACGCAACGTAAATATATTTCAATTATTGACAACGGTCGAGAATATAACTATGGAATAATACAAAACAGTAAGAAAAATAGGAACTGGAACGATTGAACTTAATTACAACTAGGAACGAGGTAGGAACGCCTCGTTATAGAATGCTGTAAAATAAGGGAAATATTACAAATGCTTGTACCAACTGAATGCATATTTTTAAATAGCATTCCACCCGCAACATTGTGACAAAAAAAAAACAAATTTATAACGTGTAAGTTTTACAAGCAAGTATTTTATTATGTGACAATGTTGTATACAATGGTTTGATAAGAAAATGATGTATTAAAAATACATGTCATTGTAAGCAATGCAAATTATGTGTGTCATATATGTATTATGTGTGTAATATTAACGTTAAACAAGCCTGACACCTCCCAAATTATCCCTAATTAATAGCATAAAAACGAAAGATATATTCAAAACTAATGTATTATACTGGGAAAGCATTAATTGCATGTCCTAATGTAAAAAAAAATAAAAGAAAATACCACACATGGACGAGTGCCATCGACTGGATCCGAACGCTCGTCGCTAGCCTAAAAATGTTCGACGTGTAAGGCTTAGTTCGCTCAGCTACACCGTATCCCCCCCTCGGGGTGCACCACCTTGACGTGGTGAGGGGGCTCCCTGGGTCTCGACCCGCAGGGCAGTACCAAGAGTCCAACTCTTGGGAGGGCCGCGGGAAGAGCCTGGGGTCTAAGAGTGCACCATTTGGGGGGAGATGTGGCTCGGGTTCGCCCTGTGTCTGGGGAGGACGTCCTTCGGGGCGTGCCTCCTGGCATGGGGGGGTCCCGGGTCCCATAGTGGGGTTTTCTCCTTCCCGGCAAACGGCCTCGGAAATCTTTCCGTGGTACGCGCCTGGAAGGGGAAATGGGTGACTTCCGGGGAGTTGCTCGGAAGTCGGCCCCCAAAGATCCGTCGGGCCACGCCGGTAGGGTCACCCATGCCGGACGGGCCGACGAAGAGGGGGACTTGGGGGGGGGGCGCGGTTGTCAGGGCCGTCCGGACTTATTCCGGGGCAGGGCCTGACAGTCGGTTCACGGGAGGTCGGGCTCGTTAGCTTTTTAGCAACCGACCTAGGGGAAGGATAACCTCGATAAAAAACCCGCCCGTGAGTGAGGGGTTGTAAAGTTCTCACTCAAGGATGGACCCCAAAAATGACGACGACAGTAGGCAAACTTACCGGCCCAGGGGTTTCGGAGCCCCAGGGTCCGGCGGCACGGGGGGTAGCGTCCCGGCTCCCTGTGTCGTCGTCATCCGGCGACGGGCTGGCGTGCGGGTTGCCTACGGGCCCGCACGCCGAAGCAGCTACCGTGGAGGTAGAATCAGGTGGAGGTGGAGGGAAAAGGAGGAGGAAGACCCCGGAGGAAGAGGAGATAGGTATTGAGGGTTCTGGGACGGAAACGGAGGAGTGGTCTGGAGAGGAGGAGGAGTACTTCGAGGAAGAGAGAAGGAAAGGAAAGTGGCCAGATCCGGACAATGAGGAGTGGAATAGGGACTTCGTCCTCGAGCGCATAAAATACGCAGATGAAAGCGCTAAAGGGATCGAGAAGATTACCGGAAAGAGCAAGAGGATGAGCAGGGCTGAGAAGGAGGAGATCGGTATGAGGAAGGAGGAGATGAGGGCGTATGGCAGGGAGATCGCCACAGTGTTTAAAAAAAGGACGGAGTACCTGGAAAAAACGGTTAGGAGATTGGAGAGATGGGTGGATGAGGAAGTGGCGTCTGGGAAGAGTATCGACAACGAGCTGGCAGCGTGGAAGGAAAAAGGAGCAAAGTGGGAATTGGAGCGGAAGAAATGGAGGGCGAAGGAGCTCAAGTGGGAGAGTGATAGGGAGGCATGGAACAAGGAAAGGAGAGGCTGGATGCGGAAAAAAGAGGATCTAGGGAAATGTATGGCGGAGGTGGTGAAGATGTCTGGTGAGAACCGCCCCGTTCGCGCCGCTAAGACGGAGGACCGGGCCGTATCTCCCTTCTCGGAGGTACGACCCGAGGCGAAGGACAGGGCGACGTCCCCGCTCCGGGTGACTGATGCCGGGGCGCCGCTGGCTGGAAAAGGGCCGGTCGCGTCCACGGCGCCCGCCGCGGCCCCGTTTAGCGACCGAGGCCGAGTCGTAGCGGGTGGAAGAGGCGGGAGGGGAAGGAGAGTTCCTCCCCCCCAGGAGGAGAGTCAGGGACGAGCAGGTCCGTGGGCGTCCGGTGGCGCCTCGTGCGCTGCCGGCGCCGCCAGCGACGGTTGCAGTGGCGGTACGTCTCGAGCCGGGGGGCCTCACATACGCGGAGGCCCTCCGCAAGGCGAGAGGCGACATCGCCGTGGGAGAAGGAGTGGTCCGGCCCGCCTTCGTAAGGAGGGCTGCAGGGGGTGGACTCCTATTCGGACTGGCCGGACCCGACAGGGAGAGGGAGGCGGACGCCCTGGCAGACAAGCTTAGGGCGTCGCTCCCGGAGGCCGCGGTAACGCGGCCCTCAAGGTGGGGGCAGGTCCGACTCGTCGGTTTTGACGAGTCGGTCCTCCCAGCGGAAGTGAGCGAGGTTCTCGCGGAGCAGGGGGGGGTGCGGGCCGGGCGAAATCCGCCTCGGCCCCATCAGGTGGAGCTGGCGGGGGGAGGGGGCCGTTTGGGCCCGTCTCCCCCTTGCGGCGGCCGTCAGGGTGGCGGCCAAGGGGAGGGTGGCCCTGGGGTGGGCGGGAGCGAGAGTCGAACTGCTCCCGGCTCGCCCGCTCCAGTGCCATCGGTGTTGGGGGCTCGGCCATGTCCGGGCGGTCTGCTCCGCGTCCACGGACCGGAGCAGGCTTTGCTATCGATGTGGTCGAGCCGGGCACACCGCGCGGGTATGCACCGAAAGTGTGGCCTGCGCGGTGTGCCGGGAAGAGGGACGGGACCCGAGTCACCGGATGGGTGGTCCCGGGTGCCCGCTGAGGGGGGGCGGTTGGTTCGGCGCTCCGCCGCCGGGCCACCGTAGAGGCCGGCCGCCGAACGCGGCTCCGGGCCAGGGAGGCCCGCTGCCCGCGGGAAGGGCCGGTCCTCCCCCACCACCACCAACCGCGGGGTCTGCGGGGGGACCTCACCCCCCGGAGGGTCCGTGAGAGGTGGAGATGGCCCCGGTCTGACCACCAAGACCGGGGCCACGGCGCTGGCCGAACACCAGGCTGGCGCCGGGGGGCCGGTATTGGGTATAACAGCCTGCTACCGGTCTCCCCTCTCCCCTTCCGGCCGCGGCGGGGTTGCGCGAGGGGGCACCCTCCTCCATTGCGGCTCGGGAGGGAGGCGGCGCGGTGTAGGGTCGCACCGCGCCGCTGCCAGTAGGCACCACGACCGGGGGTGACCTTACCCACCTCCGGTCACGTTGGTATGGGAGACCAACCTCCCACCACCATCGGGAGGAGCGCGGCGAGAGGTGTTGTGTCCGCCTCTCGCCGCGCAAAGAGGCAACAGTGGCCTCACGGCAGGGGGGGAGCGACCGGGGAGGGGCTATGTCCCCGCCGCTGTTCCCCCCGGGTACGGAGCGCGATAGCGCTAGCGCAGGGCGGCCCCTTGAAGAATGCCGAAAGGTGATGCCAGGGGGTCGCCCTACATGCGCGGTGAAGGACGCACTCAGGGGTTTTTAGTGGGTATACCTCCTCCTCTCCTTTAGAGAGGGGGAGGGGAGTCCCACATACCCCCGGTGACCTCCCCAGGTCTCCGGGGGATGCGTAATGCATTTTCCCCTGAGTTATCAAAAAAAAAAAAAAAGCTACACCGTATCCCCTTTCATGCCGCCACCTTACCGTGGTGGAGGGGTACCGGCGATCCGGTGAAGGCTCGGCGGCAGTACCTTTCGGCTCCGGCCGAAAGGGAGGCCCCTACCTGAGGATCGCTGGCCACCGGCGGCAACGGGGAAGGAAAACCCCCACAGAAAATCGGACCGCG
Source organism: Odontomachus brunneus (assembly GCF_010583005.1). Lineage (NCBI taxonomy): Eukaryota > Metazoa > Arthropoda > Insecta > Hymenoptera > Formicidae > Odontomachus > Odontomachus brunneus. The sequence continues at coordinate 225,442 of NW_022639713.1, forward strand.
GTGGGCTGCAGCCCCGCGGTTGCTAGAGAGGGACGTAAATCCCTCCACTGCAGGGGAGCCCGGCGACTCCCACAGGGCCGATGGGCCCAATCGCCGGTAGGGGTAGGCGGCCCTGATTCCAATCGCCCGGCTGGCTGGGGCCGTTAGGTGGAGCTTGTTCCACCACCAGTCTTGGGGTGGGGTTTCGGGGTTGGGGGGCCTCCGCTCCGGGACGGGGAGAGCACTCCTCCCGGAGGACAAAAAGAAGAACCCGACTCTGAAGGCACTCTGCCGAGAGAGCGGGTTGCCCTCAATCCGCTCAGCGTAGGAGTAGTCCTGCGTTCGAGCGGGGAGAGGTACCCACACCCGCGACTGCACACCGGAGGAGTCGCCTGACAGTTCGCGGGGGGTGGAGGGGTGCGCGGGCCGCTCGGACATATTCCGAGGTCGGGGTCGCGCACCCTGGGATGACCATCCCGTCGGAGTTACCCGGAGA
>NW_022639713.1:229061-233923 GCF_010583005.1 Odontomachus brunneus
GGGGTGGAGGGGTGCGCGGGCCGCTCGGACATATTCCGAGGTCGGGGTCGCGCACCCTGGGATGACCATCCCGTCGGAGTTACCCGGAGACTTTCTCCGGGCCGGCGGGACGGGAGGTGGAGTTGCAGTGACCGGTACATTGGTCCTCCCCACATTCTGTGGAGAGGTGCCGCATCCCGGCAACCCTGCGACTCCTCCTGGTCACGTCCGCACTTCGCGGCGTGATCGGCCGGGATGGCCCCCCCGTGTGAGCAGCTGCGCGCGGGGTAATTCAGGGGTCGGCGTGGCATCTGCCAGGGCCCCTACAGCGGTGGTCCGACCAACATCGGACCTGTGCTCACATCGTAAACCCCCGAGGTCGTTATGTCATGTCTATGATGATCTCCGGGGGAACGAGGGCCTTGGCTTAACCGCCTGGGCTGCGAGGATGGGGACCTCTATAAAAAAACCCCCCCAATCTCAAGTTTTGGGCCGCGGCGAGGAGATGGATGGCCGGCGGGTTAGTCGGTCTCTAGCGGTCTACCCCGGGGCACCTGTCGATCCCCGGGCGTACCATTCGCCCGACCCCAGTCGAAGGGGCACCGGCTGGGGGGTACGTATTTCCTCCCATTTACAGAGCCCGCCCTGTACGCCTTCGGGTTACAAGGGGTGGGCAACAGAAGAATGATTACTCTAAACAAAAAACCAAACGTAGTGGCGGGAGAGGGAGAGGTGGAGGCGGAGGCTTATGCCTCTATACTAAGTGGGCGGAACACGCTCATAGCTGTGCCGACCAACAGCGCAGCGGGACGGACTCCCAGGGCTAAGGCCTTGACGGAGGTCCAGGAGGCCATCAACGGCCTCCCTAGGGAGGAAGACTTCGGGGCGAAAAACTGCCCTGAGTGCGCCGGAAACCTGGCAGGGCTACCATCAGCCTAGTCATCTTTCCTCGGGGCAACAACGCGCCCTAATTGCGCTGATCCATTGAGGTTGCGCGAGGGGGGCGGAATCCGAGGAGTCGGACCAGGAGGTGACGGAGGTCGAACCCACGACCTCCACTGGGAAGGAAACATCGAACCGCCCCGGCCCGTTAAGTTCCAGGACGTCGCGTCTGGCGGGAAAGCGGAGGAGGATTGCCTCTCCTTCCCCTTCCCCGTCCCCTGACCGGGAAATTGAGGTGGTTGGTGAGCCATCCGACACAGGTTCCTCCTCGGAGAATGGGAGCACAAAGAAGGAGCAACCTATGTTCCGGAGGAAAAAGAAGGCCGGCAGGGGGCGTCCCCCGAAAGAGCCCTTGCATGAAGGGTGCTTTACGGCAGAGGCCCTAAAGGCGAAAAAGACCTTCGCCAAAAAGAAGATGCACGACAGGAACGAGGAGCTCGCCCTGGATCCCTCCGCAGCGCTTAAATACACGCGCACAATGAGGACGGCCCTGTACGAGGAGGCGGACCTCCTAGAACAGTTCAAGGAGACCACCTCGGCTGGGCTAGGGGCTGTGGTCACCGAACAGGTCGGCTTGCTGCGGAAGGTGGCCCAGGGCTGCTCAAACCTCAAGGGTACCACAGTTAAGGCCCTATGGGATGCGACGGTGTCCATCTCTGCGGCGGCCGCAGTACTAAATCAGCGGTCGCAACAGGCTGGCCACGTCATCACTGAGACTGAGTGGGAGAAGCTCAGGAAGGAGATCCGGCAGCTGAGGGGGGACCTGACCCACATCAGGGCGGAAAACGAGGCCTTCAGGATCGAAAATGAGACCCTGAAGGCCCAAGTGAAGCAGCTGGAGGCCGACAAAGCTGCCGCGGCGAGGGCTCCTATACCTCAGCCCTCCTCTCCTAGACAGAGGAGGGCGGCGACGCGGCAACCCATCATCGAGGAGACGGAGTCGGAGGGGGAGGGTGCCCGGGGGACTTTCATCGTCCTCCCGGATTCCCCCCCTGATCCCTCCTGCCGACCGCAACCCGGGGAGAACATCCCTCCGGTGATCAGACCCCCGCTCAAGGGGATTTCATCAGTGATCGAGCGGGCGAGAGTGGCGCAGATGGCTCCCAGTGCCCCTTCCGACGGGGGCCTTGAGGCGAGCCTTGAGACCCTGATCCCCAGGCTCTTGGCTCGCATGGGCATCCGCCCCACGGTACCCCCGTCCGAAGAGGCTGACCCGGCAATGGAGGTGCAGGCGGAGGAGCCTTGCCGCCCCTCCTCCCTCCCTGGCGGCCGACAGGGGGGAATAGCAGGACCCACCCAGTCTCCGGGTGTGGCTCCTAGCAGCGAGGGGGGCCCTATGGCCCCAAACAATAAGAAGAAGAAGAAGAAAAAGGGGAAGAAACGGAAGGGGGGAGCTGTGCCCCAGGGCAACTCAGCCCCGGAAGCTCCCCGAGCGAACGGACGGGAAAACGCCCAGAAGAGCTCGGTGGGCAAACAGAAGGGCTCTGCTGGCCAAGAGAGGGGTCCGAAGGGTGGGGTCCCTGCCCCCTTGCGGGAGACAGGGAAATCGCGGACAACGGGGGGGGGGTAGTGACGCGTTCCTCCTCCCAGCCCGCCACGTTGGAGGGTTGGAATAAGGTGGTGGGGAGGAGGGAGAAGAAAAAGCCGCAGCCGACACTTCTGCAGCCGACCTCGGGGAGGACGAGTACTCTCCCCCCTGGCGGCGGGAACCAGCCCCCCAAAGGGAAAAAAGAGGGTGGCAATCGCCCACCTCCGGACTCCAAGAAGGGCGCTGGGAACGGTAAACCCTCCCCAGACCAGACGGGGAAGAAGACGGGAGGGAAGAGCGCGACGCGTTTAAAGGCGCCAATTTCAGCGGCGGTGTGCATCACCTGCCCGGAGGGGCAGTATGCCGAGGTGATGCGCACCGCCAGGAGCAGCATTCCCCTCTCCGAGTTGGGGATATCGAACCTCAGATGCAAAAGAGCCATCACTGGGGCTCTCATTCTTGAGGTCCCTGGCTCGGAGGGGAATAATCTTGCAAACGCCCTGGCCGAAAGGCTCAGGGCGGCGTTTGTGGGTAGGGAGGGCGTCAGAGTCGACCGGCCCTCGAAGAAAGCGGAGTTTCGCCTCCATAATCTGGAGGACTCAGTCACGGCCGCGGAAATAGCTGCGGTCGTGGCTGGTTCCTCCGGAGGCGATCCCGCCGAGGTTAGGGTGGGGGGGCTGCGGAAAGCCCCCAACGGGCTAGGGACCGCCTGGGTGCGGTGTCCCGTCCCGATGGCCAAGAAGGTCGTGGAGGCGGGCCGTATTCAGATCGGTTGGGGGTTGGCCCGGGTTGAAGCGCTGGCGGCAAGGCCTCTGCAGTGTTTCCGCTGCTTGGAGGAGGTTCACGTCCGTCAGCACTGCCGCAGCGACGTCGACCGATCCGGCGTCTGCTATCGCTGCGGCGGCCCGGGCCACCGGGCCGCGGAATGCACCGGGCGCATCGTATGCCCGGTGTGCTCCACGGCCGAGAAGGAGGCCACCCACAGACTGGGTGGGGAGGCATGCATTGCCTCCCAAAAGAAGAGGGGGAAAGAGAAGAAAGGGGCGGGGAAAGCCCGAGCCTCGCCTCCCTCCCTTTCCCCACAGGCAGGCGGCCCGCAGCAACCGGTCACCCGGGAACAGGCTGCAGGGCCCTCGGAGGTGGGCAAAGTAGCCGCTCCCCCGAAAGACAAGAGGAACACTAAGGTGTTGAGAAGAAGAGAGGTGGCTGCCCCATCTGCACCGGAGGACCCTAAAGTCCTAACGGAGGTGCAGATGGAGGAGATTCCGCCGATGGTGGGTGAAGAGGCGTCTGCGGGGGCGCAAACAGCCCCCGAGACAATGGAGGTGGTTGGCCTGGAGGAGGTGATCACGACGCCCAACAATGACGTCTAAACTCCTCCAGGCCAACCTTGGCCACACAAGGATCGCCCAGGACCTGTTCCTGCACTCGCTCGCCGAACGCAGGGCAGGCCTGGGCGTGGTGTCCGAGCCCTACCGGATCCCGGCCGACGATACACGCTGGTTCGGGAATCCGGGGGGCTCGGCGGCCATATACTGGAGGGGCTGCCAGGAATCTCCTCGGCCCACGCTACTTGCGGCCAAGGAGTTCCTGGTGGCGGTGAAATGGGGAGCCCTAGTGGTGGTTGCCTTCTACGCTCCCCCAAGATGGAGGAGAGTCGACTACGAGGCGCATCTTGACAGGATGTCAGGGGTAATTAGAAGATGCGCCCCTCATTCGGTGGTGGTGGCCGGGGACTTCAACGCCAAATCCACGGCGTGGGGTTCCCCGGCCACGAGCGTCCGTGGTCGGCTCACGGAAGGCTGGGCGGCGTCGATGGGCCTTCGTATCCTAAACGAAGGCTCGGTGAGCACCTGCGTGCGCCCGCAGGGCGAATCGATAATTGACCTCACTTGGGTCAATCGCCCTGCGGCGCGCGCGGTGCGGGGTTGGAAGGTGGTGGAGGGGGTGGACACTGGGTCCGACCACCTCTATATAGAGGTCACCCTCTCCGCCATCTCCCCACAGGTGCTCAGGCGCCGCCGAGAGAGGGAGCGAGGGCGGCCCGGCAGATGGGTCCTCCGCAAGTTAGACGAGGACGCCCTTAAGGCGTCCATGGGGGCGACTGAGTGGTTGCGGGGGGAGGATCTCCCTCCCCTTAGGGATGGGGAAGAGGTAGAGGAGGAGGCGGAAGGACTCGGGGAGGACATGGAGGCTGCGTGTAACGCGTCCATGCCCCGAGTCCGTCCCTCGTCCTTCAAGTCCGCATATTGGTGGACGGAGGAGATAGCCGATCTCAGGCACTCCTCCGTCCGAGCCAGACGCAAAATGCAGCGGACAAGAAGGGCGGGGGACGTCATTGCTGCGACGGAAGCGCGCAGGGCCTTCCGAGCCGCACGGAAGGCCCTGCGCAGCGCGATTGTGAAGGCCAAGG
>NW_022639713.1:233933-234251 GCF_010583005.1 Odontomachus brunneus
AGCGGAGGACGTCATCGCTGCGACGGAAGCGCGCAGGGCCTTCCGAGCCACGGCCAAGGCCAGGTGCTGGGAGGAGATGCTCGCCTCCCTGGACAAGGATCCATGGGGGCGCCCATATAGGCTAGTCTTGCGCAGACTAAGACCCTGGGCGCCCCCCGCTACGGAGACCCTAGAACCCCCACTCTTCGATAACGTGGTGGGGACCCTCTTTCCGAACGAGGGGCCGCCTCCCCTCCCGTACGAGGGTCCCCCGCCGGATTGGAACGAGGAGTGGGAAGTGTCAGGAGGCGAGCTGACCCGGGCGGCCCGCCGGCTCGG
>NW_022639713.1:236125-237097 GCF_010583005.1 Odontomachus brunneus
CCTGGTCTTGGCCATTGTAGGGGACCGCCTGAGGCGCCTTTTCACGGGTTGCCTCAGGACGGGTGTTTTCCCCAGTCGGTGGAAAAGGGCGGGGCTGGTCCTCATTCCCAAAGTGGGCCGGCCCCTGGACACCCCTTCCGCGTATAGGCCTATTTGCCTATTGGACGAGGTGGGCAAATTCTTTGAAAGAATCGTGGTGGCCCGCCTCGTCCGGCACCTCTCTCGGGAGGGTCCGGACTTGAGCGACGCTCAATACGGCTTCCGCGTTGGCCGCTCCACGGTGGACGCAATCCTCCGTGTGCGGTCCTTCGCGGAGGCCGAGATGGAGGAGGGGAGGGTGGTGGTGGCGATTTCGTTAGATATAACGAACGCCTTCAACTCCCTCCCCTGGGACCGGGTAGAGGAGGCGATGCGATTCCACCGCTTCCCCCTCTACCTGGTCCATATAGTCCGGGCCTGCTTCCGGGAGAGGACCTTGGAGTTCGTCGATCGAGACGGACTCCAATGCGGTGCGGGGTCCCGCAGGGGTCTGTTCTTGGCCCCCTGCTGTGGGACCTCGCATATGACCGCGTCCTTAGGACAGCCCTTCCCCTGGGCAGCACAGTCGTCTGCTATGCGGACGACACGCTAGTGCTGTCCGGGGACACCGACTGAGGGGAAGCGACGGCCCTCGCTAACGTGGCCGTCGAATGCGCCGTACGCTCAATTAGAGCGCTGGGCCTGAAGGTGGCCCCTCATAAGACCGAGGCGATGTTCATGTACGCCCCGGCCGAGGGGTCTCCGCCTCGGGCCAGCATTATGGTGGAAAACACGCGCGTGGAGGTGGGGTCCGCGTTAAAATACTTGGGCCTCACCTTGGATGGGACTTGGGGCTTCGTCGAGCACTTTGAGCGACTTAGCCCCAAGCTGGGCAGGATGGCGGGCGCGCTGGCCTGTCTCCTGCCCAACTTCAGTGGTCCACGGACTTTGGTG
>NW_022639713.1:237107-238268 GCF_010583005.1 Odontomachus brunneus
TACCTTGAATGGGACTTGGGGCTTCGTCGAGCATTTTGAGCGACTTAGCCCCCAAGCTGGGCAGGATGGCGGGCGCGCTGGCCTGTCTCCTGCCCAACTTCAGTGGTCCACGGACTTTGGTGAGACGGCTGTATGCCAACACGGTCCACTCTATGGCCCTGTACGGGGCCCCAGTGTGGGCGGGTGAGATGGGGGCCAGCAAACGCATAAGGGCGCTAGTCAATGGCGCCCAACGCGTGATGGCCAACCGTCTCACCCGCGCCTATCGGACCGTGTCGCATACGGCCGTCACGGTCCTGGCCGGCATGCTCCCGGCGGACCTCCTCGCAGGGGTGTACGCGAACACGTACATCCGCCTGAGGAGGCTCCGCGAGTCGGGAGAACGTGTGTCGGTCGGGACCTTAGGGCGGATCCGAGCCTTGGCCCGGCAGAAGGCCCTCCGCCGCTGGAAACGTCAACTCGGAAGGCCCAATGTGCCGGGTAGGCGGACCATCGAGGCCATCCGCCCCTGTCTCCACGAATGGGTGGACAGGGGCCACGGCGTGTTAAATTTCCACCTGACACAGGTGCTCACCGGGCACGGTTGCTTCGGTGAGTACCTGTGTCGTATAGGAAAAGAGCGTACGGCGCAATGCCACCACTGTGCGGCCGATCGGGACACCGCGCAGCACACCCTGGCCGAATGCCAGGCGTGGGCTGCCGAGCGCGGTGTCCTGATCGCGGTGGTAGGCGATGACCTCTCGCTCCCGGCCTTGATCAAGGCCATGGTCGGGAGCAAAGAGGCCTGGGAGGCGGCGGTCTCCTTCTGCTCCACAGTCATGGGGCGGAAGGAGGCCGCGGAAAGAGTCAGGAGGGGGGAGGTGGATGTAGTACCTACTCCCTCCTCCACCTCGGAAGAGGAAGAGGAGGAAGAGGTGCGGCGGCGGAGGAGGGGGAGGCGGGGGCGCAGATGGGGTCCCCGTCCCCTCCCCGCCCACCTACGGCATCGACAAGAGGGGAACCCCAACTGAGGCTCCCCTCTTACGGGAGGAACAACGGCCCCCCTCACACGGCGGGACAGCCACGCGGATGTCTGCCGCCTCTGCTAGAAGGGGTCTACCCGGAGCGACGGTCCGGGACGGGAGTGGAGCCCACCTACACCCGCGGAGGGGCGTGGGGGGG
>NW_022639713.1:238386-241272 GCF_010583005.1 Odontomachus brunneus
GGGGGGGGGGGTGCTCGGACTCGTCCTCCGATCTCGGAGGCGAGTCCTGGGGCGCCCCCCTTTCCGGCCCTCAACGGGTGATAGTACGGAGCTCCGGGGAAGGGGGTCGGCGGCAGACGGGGACATCTGCCGTCGACAACCCCAAACCCCCCCCAACACCAACGGGTGGGGTGCGGCGAGAGGTCTTGTGTCCGCCTCACGCCGCGCGAATGCCGAGGTACGGCGCAATTGGTGAGGGGAGGTCTTCTCTCCCCTCACCGGGTACGGAGCGCAGTTGGCGCTGGCGCAGGGCGGCCCCCCGAAGAATGCCGAAAGGCGATGCCAGGGGGTCGCCCTTCATGCGCGGAGAAGGACACACTCAGGGGTTTTTAGTGGGTATACCTCCTCCTCTCCTTTAGAGAGGGGGAGGGGAGTCCCACATACCCCCGGAGACCTCCCCGGGTCTTCGGGGGATGCGTAATGCATTTTCCCCTGAGTTATCAAAAAAAAAAAAAAAAGCTACACCGTCTCCCCCCCAGGTCCACCACCTTGCCGTGGTGGGGGGGCTCCGGCGATCCGATGAAGGCTCGGCGGCAGTACCTTTCGGCTTCGGCCGGAGGGGAGGCCCCTACCTGAGGACCGCTGGCTAAGAGTGGACAGGGTAGCGTAGGGACGGCGGGAAACCCTGAGGCTTATACCGGTAGGCAATGTGTCATGCCGGGCGGCCCAGGGAAGAGTATGGGGTATTCGTGCGAGGTAGAGTCGCTAGGTAGGACGGAACGGCCTGCGGGCCGGCTGTGAGCGCGGTCTCGACTGCGTTCCCAGACGGCACCGCCCGCGGCGCATGGGGGAAAGGGCATTGGTCTGGCGCTTCCTGGTGATCCTGTCCGGAGGACGGGCAACACGGGCGCATGGGGACTAATGATAGTCGGCAACGAGGGGCGCGTTGGTGGTCCGTTATGGCAACGCCGGGGACCCACGCCCCTTTATCCGTTAGGCTAAGGTCCCTGTGCGTCTAGACCCCGTGTGCAATGAAGGCGCACCGAGGGGTGTGGCTGGAGCGGCAATGGGCGTACCGCCGTGGGCGTTGGGTGCCGGTGTCCGGAATCTTGGGCGGGGGGCGGACGCGGGTCGGTCCGGGGGAAAAAATGGGGGGGGTACTCGCGTTGGGAAGGTTTGTCGCCTAGAGTCGCGGGGGCGGGGAGGAGGGTTCACCGCCAGACGACCGAATGGGCCAGCAGGTGCCCTCCTCAAACGCGGGGCACCCTGTTCTAGAGCCCGCCTCCTCTCGCACGTGCGGGTGGAGTTTGACTGTGTCCGAGGTGAAATCGTGCCACGTCGTGAGCGGCGTGACGCGGTGGTCCTGCTCCTGTAAAATATCTGGCGTCTGCTAGGGCCGGAGGCTACCCCATGCCTCCGCTCCCTGCTTGGCGCTGGAGTGGGAGCAGGGAGGCTGAGGGTGGCCTGTACACCCGGGGAGCTGCCTAAGAACTGGCTGCCTGTCCAAGGCGTCCCCCCTGGGGGAGCCACGTCGGGGCAATGAGGTAGGGCTTGTTAGAGGCTCCGCTACGAGCGACCTCGGTCTTGCCCAGCTAAGCCTACGGCGCCTCGCGGCGGTGGGTCGGGGCAATGAGGTAAGGCGTGCTGGGGTCTCCCATATGGGTGACCCAGGCCTTGCCGAGCCGAGCCTACGACACTGCTGTGAGTCGGACGGACGAAAGTCCGTCCGGGACAGGTGGCTGGAACTCGGTGGCTTCGGACACGGCGGAGTCTGCGAAGTCCCCTGTCGGATGCTGCACGGTCCCAGCCCAGGCGTCATGAGGGGGGACGGAGACCACGAAGTGGTGTCTCGGCCGTGGAGACAGCCACCAACACCCGCAATTGGGGATAAGGGGGAAGGGGTGTTACCGCCTGGGCAGTCTTCTGGGGTAGAGTGCACAGGGCGAAGGCACATGAACTGGAGGTCGGAGGGTGGCCGATGGCTCAGGGTATGTGTGTGTGTGTGTGTGTGTCTGTGTAATAGCCTATCGTCACTCTGCGCCTGGGGCATGCTCCGGGCTCAGGGGGGCGTGGGGGTTACCCGCTGGGTGAGCGTGCTCTCTCAGAGGGGGGGAATGAGGCACAGGAGCCTCATCCTCTATCAGGGGTCCTTTCTGGGTGCTGGCTGGGTTGTCGGGTTCGCTGGGTCGTGGCGCCCGGGCGGGTACGCCCCCCGGTGCGTGCTGCGGCCCGGCGTCGCCGCTGCCTTGATCGGTGTCCCAGTGGGAAACCCCAACGCGAGGGACTGGCCGCGTCGCTGTCCCGTAAGTCCGGGATGTAGTCCCGGCTGGGGGAGCGGCAAAGCTAGTATCAAAGAGGGGCGGGTTGGTTGCGTGTGGGTGCGGTTGAGATCGTGCCCTCAGGCAACCTCTCCCGCAACACCCGTGGGAAAAGGCACTGGAGTCACACTTCTCAGTGATTCATTCGGAGAACGGGATATCCGGGTGCACGGTGGCCGGTGATAGTCGGCAACGGGGGGCGCGCCGGTGATCCGCTATGGCAACGCTGGGGGTCCACGCCCCCTGATCCGTTAGGCTAAGGCCGCTGTGGACTTAGGCCCCGCTGCGATGAAGGTTCCACCAAGGGGTGTTACCTGAGCTATCGATGAAGCTTACCGCTGGGGGTGCCGGTGCCTAGAACCACGGGTGGGAGAAGAGCGCAAAAGGCGTGCACTTTTTTTCCCCTCCATGCCGCCACCTTACCGTGGTGGAGGGGTACCGGCGATCCGGTGAAGGCTCGGCGGCAGTACCTTTCGGCTTCGGCCGAAAGGGAGGCCCCTACCTGAGGATCGCTGGCGAACGGCGGCAACGGGGAAGGAAAACCCCCACAGAAAACCGGACCGCGGTGGGCTGCAGCCCCGCGGTTGCT
>NW_022639713.1:241282-252178 GCF_010583005.1 Odontomachus brunneus
TGGGTTCGCCCTGTGTCTGGGGAGGACGTCCTTCGGGGCGTGCCTCTTGGCATGGGGGGATCTCGGGTCCCATAATAGGGGTTTCTCCTTCCCGGCAAACGGCCTCGGAAATTCTTTCCGTGGTACGCGCCGGGGAGCGGAAATGGGTGACTCCGGGGAGTTGCCTGGAAGTCCGCCCCCAGGGATAAAAAAAACCCGCCCGTGAGTGAGGGGTTGTAAAGTTCTCACTCAAGGATGGACCAATATGACGACGACAAAAAGCAACCTTACCGGCCCAGGGGTTTCGGAGCCCCAGGGTCCGGCGGCACGGGGGGTAGCGTCCCGGCTCCCTGTGTCGTCGTCATCCGGCGACGGGCTGGCGTGCGGGTTGCCTACAGGCCCGCACGCCGAAGCGGCTACCGTGGAGGTAGAGACAGGAGGAGGTGGAGGGAAGAGAAGAAGGATCGCGGAAAGGGAGATTGATGTTGAGGGCTCTGGGACGGACTCGGAGGAGGGGACTGGTGAGGAGGAGGAGTACTTAGACGAGAAAGAGGGAAGGAAGTGAAAGTGGCCAGATCCGGATAATAGGAAATGGAACCGGGACTTCGTCCTCGAGCGCTTTAGGTACATCGTGGAAAGCGCTAAAGGGATTGAGAGGGTCATAGGGAAGAGCAAGAGAATGAGCAAAGTTGAGGAGGAGATAGAAAGGAGGAAGGCAGAGATGGAAAATTACAGCGAAGAGATGGCTAAGGCATTCGAAGCAAAGACGACGTACCTAGAGGGAGTAGTGAGGAATATGGAGAGATGGCTCAATGAGGACGTGGAATACGAAAATGAAGCTGAGAGTAAGCTGGCAAAGTGGCAAGAGAGGGGAGAAAAGTGAAATTTGGAGCGGAGTAAATGGAAGGAAAAGGAGCTCAAATGGGAGAGTGATAGGGAGGCATGGGACAAGGAAAAAAAGGGCTGGACGCGCAAAAAGGAGGACTTCGGGAGAAGTATGGCGCAGGTGTTGGCCTGGGTGGTCGAGGATAACCGCCCTGTTGCCGCCGCGAAGATAGAGGACCGGGCCGTATCTCCCTTCCCGGAGGTACGACCCGAGGCGAGGGACAGGGCGACGTCCCCGCTCCGGGTGACTGATGCCGGGGCGCCGCCGGCTGGACGAGGGCCGGTCGCGTCCACGGCGCCCGCCGCGGTCCCGTTGAGCGACCGAAGCCGAGTCGTAGCGGGTGGAAGAGGCGGGAGGGGAAGGAGAGTTCCTCCTCCGCCCCCTAGGAGGAGAATCAGGGACGAGCCGGTTCGTGGGCGTCCGGTGGCCCTCGTGCGTTGCCGGCGCCGCCGGCAACGGTAGCGGTGGCGGTACGCCTTGAGCCGGGGGGCCTCACCTACGCGGAGGCCCTCCGCAAGGCGAGAGGCGATATCGCCCCGGGAGAGGGTACGGTCCGGCCCGCTTTTGTTAGGAAAGCCGCAGGGGGTGGTCTCCTCTTCGGGCGTACCTGAAAAGGAGAGGGAGGCGGACGCCCTAGCAGAGAAACTTAGGGCGTCGCTCCCGGGGGCCGCAAGATGGGGGGAGGTCCGACTCGTCGGTTTTGACGAGTCGGTCCTCCCGGCCGAGGTGAGCGAGATTCTCGCGGAGCAGGGGGTGTGCGGGCCGGGCGATATTCGCCTCGGCCCCATCAGGTGGAGTTGGCGGGGGGAGGGGGCTGTTTGGGCGCATCTCCCCCTCGCGGCGGCCGTCAGGGTGGCGGCCAAAGGGAGGGTAGCCCTGGGGTGGGCGGGAGCGAGAGTTGAACTGCTCCCGGCTCGCCCGCTCCAGTGCCATCGCTGTTGGAGGCTCGGCCACGTCCGGGCGGCCTGCTCCGCGTCTACGGACCGGAGCAGGCTTTGTTAACGATGTGGTCGAGCCGGGCACGCCGCGCGGGTCTGCACCGAGAGTGCGGCCTGCGCGGTGTGCCGTGAGGAGGGAAGGGACCCGGGTCACCGGATGGGTGGTCTCGGGTGCCCGCTAATGGGGGGCGGTTGGTTCGGCGCTCCACCGCCGGGCCACCGTAGAGACCGGCCGCCGAACGCGGCTCCGGGCCAGGGAGGCCCGCTGCCCGCGGGAGGGCCCGGTCCTCCCCCACCACCACCAACCGCGGGGTCTGCGGGGGGTCTTCACCCCCCGGAGGGTCCGCGAGAGGTGGAGATGGCCCCGGTCTGACCACCAAGACAGGGGCCACGGCGCTGGCTGAACACCAGGTCGGCGCCGGGGGCCGGTATTGGGCATAACCGCCTGGTACCGGTCACCCCTCTCCCCTACCGGCCGTGGCGGGGGTGCGCGGGGGCGCACCCTCCTCCATTGCGGCTCGGGAGGGAGGCGGCGCGGTGTAGGGTCGCACCGCGCCGCTGCCAGTAGGCAACACGACCGGGGGTGACTACCCACCCCCGGTCACGTTGGTTTGGAGACCCACCTCCCACTACCATCGGGAGGAGCGCGGCGAGAGGTGTTGTGTCCGCCTCTCGCCGCGTAATGAGGCAAGTGAGGCCTCACGGCAGGGGGGGAGCGACCGGGGAGGGGCTTTGTCCCCGCCGCTCTTCCCCCCCAGGGTAAGAAGCGCAATAGCGCTGGCGCAGGGCGGCCCCCCGAAGAATGCCGAAAGGTGATGCCAGGGGGTCGCCCTACTTGCGCGGTGAAGGACACACTCAGGGGTTTTTAGTGGGTATACATCCTCCTCTCCTTTAGAGAGGGGGAGGGGAGTCCCACATACCCCCGGTGACCTCCCCAGGTCTCCGGGGGATGCGTAATGCATTTTCCCCTGAGTTATCAAAAAAAAAAAAAAGCTACACCGTCTCCCTCCCCTAGGGGTGCACCACCTTGACGTGGTGAGGGGGCTTCCTGGGTCTCGACCCGCAGGGCAGTACCAAGAGTCCAACTCTTGGGAGGGCCGCGGGAAGAGCCTGGGGTCTAAGAGTGCACCAATTGGGGGGAAATGGGGCTCAGGTTCGCCCTGTGTCTGGGGAGGACGTCCTTCGGGGCGTGCCTCCTGGCATGGGGGGGCCTCGGCTGCGAGGATGGGGACCTCTATAAACCCCCCCCCCATCTCAAGTTTTGGGCCGCGGCGAGGAGATGGATGGCCGGCGGGTTAGCGGTCCACCCCGGGGCACCTGACGAAGCCCGGGCGTACAAATGGCCCGACCTCAGCCGAGGGGGCACCGGCTGGGGGGTATGTACTTCCTCCCATTTTTAGAGCCCGCCCTGTACGCCTTCGGGTCACAAGGGGTGGGCAACTCAAGAATAAGTCAGTTATTCTTAAAAATACCTCTCCCTCTCCTGCCACTACGTATTTTGTTTTTGTGTGTAAAAACAAAATACGTAGTGGCGGGAGAGGGAGAAGTGGAGGCGGAGGCGTATGCCTCTATACTTTGTGGGCGGAACACGCTCATAGCTGCGCCGACAAACAGCGCAGCGGGACGGACTCCCAGGGCTAAGGGCTTAACGGAGGTCCAGGAGGCCATCAACGGCCTCCCTAGGGAGGAAGATTTCGGGGCGACCAGCTGCCCTGAGTGCGCCGGATACTTGGCAGGGTCACCATCAGCCTAGTCATGTTACTTCGGGGCAACAACACCCCCTAATAGCGCCTCTCCAATGAGGTTGCGCGGAGGGGCGGAATCCGAGGACTCGGATCAGAAGGTGACGGAGGTCGAACCCACGACCTCCACCGGGGCGAAGGCAGCGAGCCGCCCTCGCCCGTTAAGTGCCAGGACGACGCGTCTGGCGGGAAAGAAGAGGAGGCTCAATCCTCTTTCCTCTTCTCCGTCCCCTGACCGGGAGATTGAGGTGGTGGGCGAGCCCTCCGACTCAGGTTCCTCCTCGGAGAACGGGAACATAGAGGGGGAGGAACCGATGTTCCGCAGAAAGAAGAAGGATGGCAGGGGGCGTCCCCCGAAAGACCCTTCGCATGAAAGGTGCTTTACGGCGGAGGCCCTAAAAGCAAAAAAGACCTTTGCTAAAAGGAAGTGGCAGGGCAAGGACGTGGAGCTCGCCGTGGATCCCTCCGCAGCACTCAAATACACGTGCAGAGTGAGGACGGCCCAGTACGAGAAGGTGGATCTCCTAGAACAGTTCAAGGAGACCTCCTCGGCCGGGCTAGGGGCTGTCGTCACCGAGCAGGTGAGCTTGCTGCGGAAGGTGGCCCAGGGCTGTTCAAACCTTAAGGGTACGACAATTAAGGCCCTATAAGACGCGACGGTGTCCATCTCGGCGGCGGCCGCGGTTCTAAATCAGCGGTCGCAACAGGCCGGTCACATCGTCATTGAGACGGAGGGGGAGGACCTCAGGAAGGAGGTCCGGCAGCTGAGGGGGGATTTGACCCACATCAGGGCAGAAAACGAGACCTTCAGGACCGAGAACGAGGCCCTGAAGGCACAAGTGAAGCAATTGGAGGCCGACAAAGCCGCCGCGGTGAGGGCTCCTATACCCCAGCCCTCCCCTCCTAGACCGAGGAGGGCGGCGACGCGGCCACCCATTATCGAGGAGACTGAGTCTGAGGGGGAGGGTGCTCGGGGGACATTCATCGTCCTCCCGGATCCCATCCCTGATCCCTTCTGCCGCCTGCAACCCGGGGAGACCATCCCCTCGGTGACTAGACCTCCGCTCAAGGGGGTCTCCCATGTATTTGAGCGAGAGAGAGTGGCGGAACTGGCTCCCGCTGCTACATCCGATGGCGGACTCGAGGCGAGCCTGGAAAATTTGATTCCCAGGCTCTTGGCTCGAATGGGCATACATCCCCCCTTACCCCTGTCCGAGGGGACTGACACGGCGATGGATGTGGAGGCGGAGGAGCATCGCCGTCCCTCCTTCTCCCTCCCCAGCGGCCGACACGGGGGGACAGTGGGACCCTCCCGGACTGCGGGAGTGGTTCCCAACGAGGGGGGCCCTAAGGCCCCAAGTAAAAAGAAGAAGAAGAAGGGGAAGAAGGGGAAGGAGGGAGCTGTGCCCCAGGTCCTCCCAACCCCGGAAGCTCCACGAACAAAGGGGAAGGAAAGCGTCCAGGCGGGCCCTGCGGATAACCTTAGGGGCCCAGCAGGCCAGAAGGGGGGGTCCGAAGGGAGAAGTCAGTGCCTCCTCACGGGAGGCGGGAAAACAGCAGCCCGACAAGGAAGTTGCGACCCGCTCCTCCTCCCAGCCGTCCACATCGGACGGCTGGAATAAGGTGATGGGCAGAAGAGCTAAGAAGCTGCAGCCGAACTCGGGGGGGGGAACCCGCCCCTCCTGGCGGCAAGACACAGCCCCCCAAGGGGAAGAAGGAGGCGGGCAACCGTCCACCTCCGTACTCCTCGAAGAGGGCAAGGAGGGAGAAACTCTCCCCCGACTCAAATGGGAAGACGGGAGGGAAGGGTGCGCCGCTCCTGAAAGCGCCAACGTCTGCAGCGGTGTGCATCACCTGCCCGGCTGGTAAATACAGCGAGGTGATGCGCACCGCTAGGAGTAAGTTTTCCCCTCCCGGAGCTGGGGATTAATAACCTCAAGTGCAGGAGGGCCATTACCGGAGCTCTCCTGCTCGAGGTTCCCGGCCCGAAGGGGGAGAAACTCGCCAACACCCTGCCCGCGAAAGGGTGGTGCTGGCGGGAGAGGAGGGGGTCAGGGTGGACCGCCCTTCCAAAAAGGCGGAGGTCAGCCTTCATAACCTAGAAGACTCTGTCACGGTCGCAGATATAGCGGCGGCCGTGGCTGACACCTCGGGAGGGAATCCCTCCGATATCAGGGTGGGGGGGATAAAAAGAGCCCCCAGCGGTTTGGGAACCGCCTGGGTGCGGTGCCCCATCGCCGTGGCTAGTAAGGTCGCGGAGGCGGGCCGCATCCTGGTCGGCTGGGGGATGGCCCGGGTAGAGGTGCTGGCGGCGAGGGCCCTGCAGTGCTTCCGCTACTTGGAAGAGGGGCATGTCCGCCAGCACTGCCGCAGCGACGTCGACAGGTCCGGCGTCTATTACCACTGCGGCGGCCCGGGTCATCGGGCCGCTGAGTGCACCGGGCGTGTTGTGTGCCCGGTGTTCTCCACGGCCGGTAGAGAGGCGACCTATCGTTTGGGTGGGGAGGCGTGCATTGCCTCCCAAAAGAAGAAAGGGAAGGGGAATAAAGGGGCGGGGAAAGCCCGAGCCTCGCCTCCCTCCCTCTCCCCACAGGTAGGCCGTCTGCAGCAACCGGTATCCCAGGAGCCGGTTGCGGAGCCTTCTGGGTTGGGCCAAGTAGCCCCTCCTCCGAAGGAGAAGAGGGTCACCAGGAGACCCAGGAGAGAGGAGGCTGGCCCATCTGCACTTGAGGACCCAAGGGTCCTCACCGAGGTGTAGATGGAGGAGACTCGTCCGCCGACGGGGGGCGGAGAGACATCGGGAAGGGGCCGGAAATAGTCCCTGTGTTATGGAGGTGGCTGGCCTGGAGGAGGTGAACACGGCACCCAACAAAAATGGCGTCTAAACTTCTCCAGGCCAACCTAGGCCACGCGAGGATTGCCCAGGACCTGTTCCTCCACTCGCTCGCCGAGCGGGGGCAGGCCTGGGCGTGGCGTCCTAGCCCTATCGGATCCTGGCCGACGACACTCGTTGTTTTGGGGTTCCGGGGGGCTCGGTCGCAGCTTATTGGAGGAGCTGCCAGGAATCTCCCCGGCCGACGCTCATAGAGGCCGAGGAGTTCCTGATGGCGGTGAAATGGGGGGCCCTAGTAGTGGTCGCCCTTTACGCTCCCCCAAGGTGGACGGGGTCCTACATAGAGGTGATCCTCTCCGCCATCTCCCCTGAGGTGCTCCGGCGCCGTCGGGAAAGGGAGCGCGGGCGGCCCAGCAGATGGGCCCTCCGCAAAATGGACGAGGACGCCCTCAAAGCGTCCATCGCCGCGGCGGAATGGGCTCGGGGAGACGATCCCCCTCGACCCATTCTGTGCCGGGCCGATGTGGAGGAGGAGGCGGAAGAACTCGGGGCAGATATGGAGAGGGCGTGCGACGCCTCCACGCCCCGAGTCCGCCCCACGCCCTTCAGGTCCGCGTACTGGTAGATGGAGGAGATGGCCGAACTTAGGCGCTCCTCCGTCCAAGCCAGAAGACGCATGCAGCGGACCAGAAGGGCGGGGAACGTCGCCGAGGCGACGAGGGCGCGCAGGGCTTTTTGGTCCGCACGGAAAGCCCTGCGCGTAGCTATTGTGAAGGTCAAGGCCAGGTCCTGGGAGGATATGCTCAAGTCCCTGGACAAGGACCCTTGGGGGCGCCCGTACAGAATAATCTTGCAAAGATTGAGACCCTGGGCGCCCCCGGTGACGGAAAGTCTTGAACCCCCACTCCTCGATAATGTATTGGGGGCCCTCTTCCCGGTGGAGGGGACACCGCCCTTTCCGTACGAGGGTCCCCCGCCGGACTGGAACGAGGAGTGGGAGGTATCCGGGGACGAGCTGACCCGGGCGGCCCGCCGACTCGGCGGGGCGAAAAAAGCCCCTGGACCGGATGGAGTCCCGGGTCGAGCATGGGCCCTGGTCTTGGCCGATGTCGGGGCCCGCCTGAGGCACCTCTTCACCGGGTGCCTCAGGACGGGTACTTTCCACAGTCGGTGAAAAAGGGCGGGGCTGGTCCTCATACCTAAGGTGGGCCGGTCCCTGGACGCCCCTTCCGCGTATAGGCCCATATGCCTATTGGACGAGGTGGGTAAATTTTTCGAAAGGATCGTGGTGGCCCGCCTCGTCCGGCACCTCTCCCAGGAGGGCCCGGACTTGAGCGACGCTCAATTTGGCTTTCGCGTTGGCTGCTCCACGGTGGACGCCATTCTCCGTATGAGGGCCTTCGCGGAGGCCGAGACGGAGGAGGGGAGAGTAGTTGCGGCAGTTTCGTTAGATATAACGAATGCCTTCAACTCCCTCCCCTGGGACCGGGTAGAGGAGGCGATGCGATATCACCGCTTTCCCCTCTACCTGGTCCATATTGTCCGGGCCTATTTTCGGGAGAGGACTCTGGGGTTCGTCGACCGAGACGGACTCCAGCGCAGAAGGGGCATGCGGTGCGGGGTCCCGCAGGGGTCTGTCTTGGGGCCCCTGTTGTGGGACCTCGCATACGACCGCGTCCTTAGGATAGCCCTTCCCCTGGGCAGCACAGTCGTCTGCTACGCGGACGACACGCTAGTGC
This sequence comes from Odontomachus brunneus, assembly GCF_010583005.1. Classification (NCBI taxonomy): domain Eukaryota; kingdom Metazoa; phylum Arthropoda; class Insecta; order Hymenoptera; family Formicidae; genus Odontomachus; species Odontomachus brunneus. The sequence goes on from NW_022639713.1 coordinate 249,400, forward strand.
TGACCGGGGGCTCCGACTGGAGGTAAGCGACGGCCCAAGCCAACGTGGCCATCGAATGCGTCGTACGCTCTATTCGGGCGTTGGGCCTGAGGGTGGCTCCCAACAAGACCGAAGCACGCTCCTTATTCCTGCACGCTCGGTCCGAAGGGCCGCCCCCACAGGCCCACATTATGGTGGAAGATACCCGCGTTGCGGTGGGGCCCGCGTTGAAATACTTGGGCCTCACCCTGGATGGAACCTGGGGCTTTGTCGAACACTTCGAACGACTTAGCCCCAGGCTGGGCAGGATGGCGGGCGCGCTTGCCTGTCTCCTGCCCAACTTCGGTGGTCCAAGGACAATGGTGAGACGGCTGTATGCCAACACGGTCCACTCAATGGCCCTATACGGGGCCCCGGTGTGGGCGGGTGAGATGGGGGTCAGCCGGCGCATCAGGGCGCTAGTTAATAGAGCCCAGCGCGTCATGGCCAACCGTCTCACCCGCGCTTATCGGACCGTGTCGCATGCAGCCGTCACGGTCCTGGCCGGCATGATCCCTGCGGACCTCCTCGCTAGGGTGTACGCTGACACGTACACCCGTCTGAGGAGGCTCCGCGACGAGGGTGAAGCTCTGTCGGCCGGGACCATAGGGCGGATCCGTGCCCTGGCCCGGTGTAAGGCCCTCCGACGCTGGAAAAGGCAACTCGGGGGGCCCAACGTACCGGGCAGGCGGACCATCGAGGCCATCCGCCCCTGTCTCCTCGAATGGGTGGACAGGGGCCACGGCGGGTTAAACTTCCACCTGACACAGGTGCTCACCGGACACGGCTGCTTCGGTGAGTACCTGTGTCGCATAGGGAAAGAGCGTACGACGCATTGCCACCACTGTGCGGCCGATCGGGACACCGCGCAGCACACTCTGGCTGAATGCCAGGCGTGGGCTGCCGAACGCGGTGTCCTGATCGCTGTGGTTGGCGGCGACCTCTCGCTCCCGGCCGTAGTCAGAGCTATGGTCGGGAGCAAAGAGGTCTGGGAGGCGGTGGTCTCCTTCTGCTCCTCCGTTATGGGGCGGAAGGAGGCCGCCGAAAGGGTTAGGAGGAGGGAGGCGGAGGTTGTACCGCTCCCCCTCCACCTCCTCTTCGGAGGAGGACGAGAAGGACGTGGCGCCGAGGAGGAGGCGTGCGAGGCGGGATCGCAGGTGGCGTCCCCGCCCCCCTCCCGCCCACCTCAGATACAGAGTCCCGGAGGGGAACCGCAACTAAGAGGTTCCCCTCCCACTTAGGGTAGGAACGCCCTCACGTGGGGGCGGCCATGGGAGGGGTGGACTTCTCCCCCCCAAATTCCCCCGGCCGCCCACTGCCCTGACGGGCCACTCCGTAGGAACTACGGAATTAGGAGTGGAGCCTACCCACCCACGGAGGGGCGGGCGGGGACGCTCGGATCGCGTCCTTCGATCTCGGAGGCGCGTCCTGGGGCGTCCCCTCACCCGGCCTTCAATGGATGATACGAGGGGGCTCCAGGGGGGGGGGTCGGCGGCAGGCGGGGACTCCTGCCGTTGACAACCCCAAAAACCCCCCACAACCAACGGGAGGGGTGCGGCGAAAGGTCGTGTGTCCGCCTCTCGCCGCGCAAATGCCGAGGACTGCTCGACTGGTGAGCGGGAGGCTTGCGGGTACGTAACCCGCTCCTCCCCTCACTGTGTAAGGAGCGCATTTGCGCTAGCGCAGGGCGGCCCCCCGAAGAATGCCGAAAGGTGATGCCAGTGGGTCGCCCTACTCGCGCGGTGAAGGACACACTCAGGGGTTTTTAGTGGGTATACCTCCTCCTCTCCTTTCAGAGAGGGGGAGGGGAGTCCCACATACCCCCGGAGACCTCCCCGGATCTCCGGGGGATGCGTAATGCATTTTCCTTTGAGTTATTAAAAAAAAAAAAAAAAAAGCTACACCGTCTCGCTGAAGGAGAGCCGCAACTTTAGTCCTATGGCTGCGTTCCAAAATTACTGCCAGTGCTGAAATTCTATAGTATACGTGACATGAATTATAGATTTTCAGTACTGACAGTGAATTTTGGAACACAGCCTATGTATGTTACAGCTCCGCAACCCAAACTTTATACTATTATTTCTTACAAACGAAGATCTATTTGCACAAACTCAGTTAGAATGTTGATGCTCAACATTGCAGCTATGGGAAGTGCTATGACTCGTTCGGAAATCGATTTAATAAGTTGTGGCATCTCCTTGTAAAAGGCAGACAACATATGTACAATACGCTGCGCCGTACGCACTGCATCTTAGATGTGGCAACGCTGCCTACATCTTAGACGTGGCAACGCTGGCTCGCATGTCTGAGCTTGAAATCGCGTCGCCAGCTGACATGCTGTCACGAGACATCCACTGCCATCTGGCGGCAATCTCTGACTACAAAATCTGCATTATCGGCACTTTCGAAGTTCGGGATCGATCCGACATCCCCTTAACTAGGACTACAAATATGTTCCGGATTTTCGGATATCCGGATATCTAATGTATCAAATTATCCGACAACTCAAATCCGAATATTTAAATTCTCCGGATAATTGGGATAGTGGAATAACGTAAATATTCCAACTATCCGGATATGCGGATAATCCGAATGTTAATATAAAGAGAATGAAATGTATTAAAATCTACATAATTAAAAATTTCGATGTACATACATATCCACTGTAATAAATTAATGCGAAAAATAATTTCGAAACTGTCCCGTACGGCTCAAAGTGCCGCACGGAAACTGCCACAAGACTTAGCCTTTGCCGACTCGT
>NW_022639713.1:252188-252952 GCF_010583005.1 Odontomachus brunneus
AGCCTTTGCCGACTCGTTCGCCTGTTACTTCGTCGCCTTGCGCGATATACGCTTTGTACAACTATTGAATCTTGTACAACCTTTTGCTATTAACAATTTATCTATTATACACTACTTTACCTATTATAAATATATTACATATATATTTATTATCTTTTCTGTTACCATGTTATTATACAGGGTGTCCCGAAATTGAATTTGACAATTTTGGGAGCGTGTACAATAACGATAAACAAAGAAAAAAGTCGTTTAGATATTTGCTCATTGTACCTTCACATTACAAAAATCGCAAAAAAATGGTTTTTTTATAAAACATTAAATAACATACAATTATGACATTTATTGAAACATATAAAAAAAAATTGCTACGCATGAAATTCAGAGAACAAAGTAATTGAAATCCTTCTGAAGTTGAATTAAAGGTAAATAGATACGCGACAACGCGGGATTATTGAAACCTATTTATTTACTTTGTTTACATTTCTGTCTTTCTCACACGGATTCGTTACTTCATCTAATCTGCACGCATATTTTCGTATTGCTTCGAAAACATTACTGTTGCACAAACTGTATATGTAAACCATGTCGGCATATTCAACGTTACAATATGTACGCGGCATATTATGACAATGTTCCTTAACGCTTCTGATAAGTAACTGACTAATTCGTAACAGACAGATATGTAAAACTGAATATATAGGTTTCAATAATTCCACGTTATCGTACATCTATTTGTCTTTATTTCTACTTCAGAAAGATTTAAA
>NW_022639713.1:252962-253437 GCF_010583005.1 Odontomachus brunneus
TAAAACATTAAATAACATACAATTATGACATTTATTGAAACATATAAAAAAGAATTGCTAGGCATGAAATTCAGAGAACAAAGTAATTGAAATCCTTCTGAAGTTGAATTAAAGGTAAATAGATACGCGACAACGCGGGATTATTGAAACCTATTTATTTACTTTGTTTACATTTCTGTCTTTCTCACACGGATTCGTTACTTCATCTAATCTGCACGCATATTTTCGTATTGCTTCGAAAACATTACTGTTGCACAAACTGTATATGTAAACCATGTCGGCATATTTAACATTACAATATGTACGCGGCATATTATGCCTTTGCAAAGCGCAGAATTTTTTTACTCTTTTCACAGAATGCACGGAGGACAGCATATACTGTTGGTTTTCATGCGCACAGCGCATATTTGTATGTAATAATTGTTTTTTTTTCTTAGAATCTATTCTTATATTTATTTGGTTGTTGTACATTTCG
>NW_022639713.1:253447-253749 GCF_010583005.1 Odontomachus brunneus
TTTGTTTTTGCAATTTCCTTTATTTTTGTTGCCAGACTACGAAGTAAGTGGTTCCGACATTCTATCTTTTGAACAATACAGTCTGGTACGAATTTGCTGTCACTATCTTTTTATATACGCTACTGTCTCCATCTGCTATGAAAGTGGAATATATCAATCCACGTTTCTGTATGCTTGTCCTAAATCCTTCAACAATCGCATCTGCTTCCATGCTCGTTGAACTACAATGTCTGCCCCAATATTTGTAACATTTATGAACTCGTGGCTTTTTGTTAGAATTTTCTGCTTTAACACAAACTGCA
>NW_022639713.1:253759-254694 GCF_010583005.1 Odontomachus brunneus
ATGCAAAAATTCAATAGTTCCGTTGTGTTATATGCAGTTGTCCTTGCACTTGATAATAATACATATGATTGCGTTTCATTTCTTCATCTTTTTCAATTTTATATAATGCTTGCAAATTGGATATATTTTTTGCAATTGCATCTTCCGGTGTTAAAAACCGTGCTGCAAATGGACATTTTATTTCTACAATACTGTTATGTTCGATCAATCCATCTGGTGATGCACCTAAAAATGGTATTTCTGCATCTATGAATAATCCGCATCGTTTAATTGAAATATTGAGTACCCTCTCTATATTTTTCCGTGCAATTTCCTCATTTTGTATCCCATATTGCATGGCTTCCACTTGCGTTTCCTGCGGATATACTATTGATCGAACTCTTGATGCACATGAGGTACTTGGCCTCATTTTGCAAATATGCCCAAAATGGGACGCTGTAATTATTTTTGTGCGATAATATTGCCATGTACCGCTTGCTGCTTGTTCTTGCGTTTCTTGTTCTATCATTGCTCGTTTCTGTTGCCATTGTTTCAACATATCCATATGTTGCGCGACTCGTAACTCTATTTCTATGGGTTCAGCATCTGGTTTTTCAGCTTGCGGACCATAATCCTTATCTGCCGATGCATTCTTAACATATGAGCACGATCACCTTCTTCATCTATACTGCGCACCCTTTCCTTTTCTATTTTATTATCCTCTTCCAAGTTGATAGCAATATGTCCTGCTTTTACTCCCAAAGCATCACTTAAGCGACTAATTGCCTCGCCTGTATTAAAATGCACAACTACAGCATTGCATCGAGCTTCATATGAGCCTCGTAACGCATAATTAACTCTTTTTCCTCCAATACATTTCGATATTACAGAATTAAATGTTTTCACTCTATTACTATCTTTATCATATAACAAACTTTTCGCGTTCCAGCTTAGTT
>NW_022639713.1:254704-255688 GCF_010583005.1 Odontomachus brunneus
TTACTCTTTTTCCTCCAATACATTTCGATATTACAGAATTAAATGTTTCCACTCTATTACTATCTTTATCATATAACAAACTTTTCGTGTTCCAGCTTAGTTGCTTCAGTACGTTTTGTAACTTGTACAGTCCGCACATTTTTAATCGTGGAACATAATTTTCTTCATTTTCCTTCTGCGATCCATCGCAGAAATATCCAATTCTTGCGCAATCGTTATGTTCCCCGAACACATGGCTAACAACATTATCTAGGTCTTTCTTTAATAATAGTATTTTCTCTTTCATGGGTGTCTCTTCCTCGATACGATGCTGCACAGCTTTTGTAACTGCTGTTCTGATGCGAAGTATTCGATTTTCTACTACATTTCTTAATTTTCCAATGCGTCCTTTTGTTTTTGCAATTTCCTTTATTTTCGTTGCCAGATTACGAAGTAAGTGGTTCCGACATTCTATCTTTTGAACTAATACAGTCTGGTACGGATTTGCTGTCACTATCTTTTTATATACGCTACTGTCTCCATCTGCTATGAAAGTGGAATATATCAATCCACGTTTCTGTATGCTTGTCCTAAATCCTTCAACAATCGCATCTGCTTCCATGCTCGTTGAACTACAATGTCTGCCCCAATATTTGTAACATTTATGAACTCGTGGCTTTTTGTTAGAATTTTCTGCTTTAACACAAACTGCACAATATTTATTTCTAACAGCGATGTGCAGAACTTTTCCTGTTCGTGCGCCACAAATTGTTCCTACGCCAGACAAAGAATCGTAACGTCCAGTTCTATACGATCTTTTCATCCAGCTTCCATCACCTATAACACTTATGTGCGGTATTCCATTTATAACATCATTGTGTTCGATTGCTAATTGCCGTTCTTCTTCTGCAGCAGCATTCATGCAATCTTCTGCAGCTTTCGCAAAACCTTCCGCAACTTTTTCGTGCAGCGTCCTATATGTTTTGCCTGACATGCATTGCACAT
>NW_022639713.1:255728-256739 GCF_010583005.1 Odontomachus brunneus
TTCTTCTGCAGCAGCATTCATCCAATCTTCTGCAGCTTTCGCAAAACCTTCCGCAACTTTTTCGTGCAGCGTCCTATATGTTTTGCCTGACATGCATTGAACATCTACGGCACTTAAATTTTCCTGTAATTGTGTATATCCTATACCCGTTATTATTGTGCCAACTACAGCTCCTGTATTTGTGTCTAAATGTTCCTTCGGAAATGATTCACTCCAAATAGAACTTTCGAAATTACACATGCGGCATTTGAAAAATAATTCGTTTCGAAGTCCAAGTGAACGAGCACCGAGAAATATTAAATCCCTGAAACAACACTCTACGCCGCGGCAATGTTCATCAAATTTTTCGTGCAATTCTTTAAAGACGTACGTGAAATCCATAATACATTTTCCGTACATACTACCAGCATTTATACGGCATGCATCTACATTTGTGTCCACTTGCACAGTGTGATGTTCTTCTTCTTCACACTCTACTTCTGTTAGTACGTTTATTAATTCATCTGTATTCAACGTACTTTGTATATTTTCTTGTACGTCTGTTTGCAATCCCATTTCATCTAATTGTTTGTAAATTATTACTTCCTCAATATCTCGCTCATGTTTTTTTATTTCTGTTACTTCCTGCGATTTATTCGTCTCGTTATGTTCCTCGCTATTCCGTGCCTCTTCCTCATTATTCACGTTTTGTAATTCTTTTTCTTGTCGCAACCTCTGCTGATATCTGCAATCATGGAAATGGACGCTTACGTTCGTTGCATCAGAACCGTAACTGTTAACATATTTAATATTTTCGAAATATTAAAACATTGCGCGGGACATAGTTCTTTTGCATCCGATGTAACGTCTTTGTGTCTTGCTGCAAAACAATTCTATTTTCATAATTATTCTTATCGGTAACTATATCGGATAATAATTTCAATCCAGCTGCTTATAAACAAATATAATATTTTTAAATATGAATTCTTGCACTCATTTATGAATAAGCAAATATTTTATCTGCTAACGTTT
>NW_022639713.1:256749-256952 GCF_010583005.1 Odontomachus brunneus
ATTGCGCGGGATATAGTTCTTTTGCACCCGATGTAACGTCTATGTGTCTTGTTGCAAAACAATTCTATTTTCATAATTATTCTTATCGGTAACTATATCGGGTAATAATTTCAATCCAGCTGCTTATAAACAAATATAATATTTTTAAATATGAATTCTTGCACTCATTTATGAATAAGCAAATATTTTATCTGCTAACGTTT
>NW_022639713.1:264565-266001 GCF_010583005.1 Odontomachus brunneus
TTTATTCGTCTCGTTATGTTCCTCGCTATTCCGTGCCTCTTCCTCATTATTCACGTTTTGTAATTCTTTTTCTTGTCGCAACCTCTGCTGATAACTGCAATCATGGAAATGGACGCTTACGTTCGTTGCATTAGAACCGTAACTGTTAACATATTTAATATTTTCGAAATATTAAAACATTGCGCGGGATATAGTTCTTTTGCACCCGATGTAACGTCTATGTGTCTTGTTGCAAAACAATTCTATTTTCATAATTATTCTTATCGGTAACTATATCGGGTAATAATTTCAATCCAGCTGCTTATAAACAAATATAATATTATTAAATATGAATTCTTGCACTCATTTATGAATAAGCAAATATTTTATCTGCTAACGTTTCTTAAGCCATGCACCGTTTCACGATTTCTATGATGTCTGGATACTCAGAAGACTACAAGTTTAAAGCAAGTAACATAATAATTGTGTAAGCTTGTTGTTACCATGTGAACGGGGCAAATTTAGAGAAACATTCAAATTTATTAATAATTGCAACAAAATATTTTTTAATGCATGATACAAAGTGGGCAGTTTCACATTCACAATTAATTAGAAATATTTACCAAAGAAATATTTACGATTTTCCACGGTTCGCACATTGCGAAATTATCATGTTACTTTGTAACGGCCTTGCGTTACGTGCGGGATAGTCTTAGCCGGTGTGGTCCGGGTTTCGTGTGTGAAATGAAAACCAGTGGTATAGGTGGTAATAATTTGGAACTATATTCTAATCTCAAAGCTATTTACAATTATTTACAGGCGACGTTACGCCGTTGGCGCGTGGTCGCGTTTTTGCTCTCGTCGGGAGCCGTTGTTGTCGTGTCGCGATCAGCTGCGCGCGTCGATGCGCGCGAGCGTCAGGCGGGACGCGGTCGGAATTGTTTCCGGATACACTATTGTCCGTCGTTCGGAGTTCGTTGCCTCATCGGCTTTAATCTGTTTATCTATCCTGGTCTTTCCTTGCTGGTTTTAAAGGCGCTCGTTGTCGCCGTTATCTTATGCCCGGTATGCGTTCGCGATCGTAGATGTTAGCGGCGTAGCGTGCGGAGGAAAAGGATGCCGACGTCGCGTATCCACTTCGGTCGGTAGAACTGTATCGAGGAAAGGATGTCGACGTCGCGCATCCACTTCGGTCGACAGAGTGATAGATAGGAAACCGACGTCGCGTATCCACTTTGGTCGGTAGAGCGGTATCGGGGAAAGGATGTCGACGTCGCGTATCCACTTCGGTCGACAGAGCGGTGTATGGATAGGAAACCGACGTCGCGAATCCACTTTGGTCGGTAGAGCGATATCGGAGAAAGGATGTCGACGTCGCGTATCCACTTCGGTCGGCAGAACGGTGTATGGATAGGAAACCGACGTCGCGAATCCACTTCGGTCGGTAGAGCGGTATC
>NW_022639713.1:266284-266961 GCF_010583005.1 Odontomachus brunneus
TATTCCGCGCGCGGTTGTTCGGCGTTTTCTTGTTGTTAATGTTTTCCGGATGTCATGACGCTTTCCGGATCGTCACAACTTGTTCTTTTGTTTTGATACACTGAGTCTTGAGATATTATGGCCAAGAAAGGACATGTCTCAAGGAACTTGTAGCAAATTATCCCTAGGGGAGACCGGGACAGGTTTGCAGTAGAGGTACGTTCGCAAATCGTTTTGTTCACGTACTTATTGTGAAACAAACAATTCGAATGGAATCATAAAACATTTCGTTTATTGCAAAGATACTTATCTTCAAATTTTCATTACAATCGCGCAAATATTACAGGTAAAAGAAAGAAAAAAACAGATTTCAGGTCAGTTGAGTAAAGTTTTAGATGTCTCGAAATATTCTCTTTGCATTTTATATCGTGAATGAATGAACTGAAGTTATGCAATATTAGTTAAAATGAAGTTTGTTGAAGATATATGATACACTGTTTTGTATAATAATAGTGAACTTTATTCTTAAAATTATTAAAGTCGCAGAAATGAGTAGATGGGGTAGGTTCGCTAATTTTTCTGTATGGTAGCATTGATGAACTGGTGCAGCTACGCGCAAAGAATAGGTTAGTAAATACATTGCTCAATGCATAGTGATCATAAGATCATAGGACACAATGCAACGCGAACATATGATG
>NW_022639713.1:266971-267787 GCF_010583005.1 Odontomachus brunneus
TGGTGCAGCTACGCGTAAAGAATATGTTAGTAAATACATTGCTCAATGCATAGTGATCATAAGATCATAGGACACAATGCAACGCGCACATATAATGATGTATACACATAAAAAGTATGTTACATAAAATTATTTCCTTTTGTTTTTAAATATAAATAAAATTGTAAGCACAAAGATATATGGTATCTCATTGTATAATTGATTGGTGTAACATTCTTCAAAGTGTATAATTACATGTATTTTATGTAATGCTGACCAACTCCGAGCTGCTAGCGTACCTGCCCGGGGCAGATATGCCTGCTTACTACGTGTTGATATTTTTATTATTACAGACGAAACTATTCACTTTATAGCATCGTCGATAGGATCAAAATGTAGAGGAAGATTGTCTCTATCATTATTATATAGCCAATTGGAACAATTAAATATATGAAACTGTTTTATCATTGAAATTCGAAAAAATTTGCGAACCTGCCCTGGTCTCCCCTATATAATTTTAAAAAATCATATTTTTTTATAAAATGTATATTATATTATTTCCACCAAGCTTCACATAAATCTGCATACTTGTGGAAGAAAAATTACTTATTTCATTTTTCTCTACATGCATGTGAGACTCTCTTTACACGTCGCATTGACTCTTCTTTTCAATGACGTCTCAAGCGAGAAAATGTACGCTATAAATTATAGAGAAATACGTACAAATAACTGAAAAAGGTATAATTGTATAGGAAGAACTGGAGGTACGATATCAATCTAATAAACGAAATTCGATCCAAAAATATTATCTATTTCATTAAACAACTATCTTTACAT
>NW_022639713.1:267797-268241 GCF_010583005.1 Odontomachus brunneus
TTTCTAATGAAATAAGAAAATCAACACTTCCCGCAAATGACGATTATTTGGCACAAAAGCAGACATTTTCACACAACCAAAAGTATATGACGCCAAAACAAAATCACTAACGTGTCAAAGCGGTTTGTTTACCATATGTCTAAGCTTGGTTCATGACGTTTTGGATATGCTAAAATCGACCAGCACTTACTGCTGGAGCCATCTATTGACAAACAGCGGGAACTTAGTTGCGCACCTAATACAATTCATCTTTCTAACCAATTTATTCGCTTATTTTTGTGGAGGTTTATTTACAGTTAATTATTGCTTGTTACAGCGAAAGAGTAGAACACGAAATATCTTTCAAATTTTATTAATCAATTGCAAGTTATACTGTATGTATATATCGTTTCATTGTAACGTATTTTGCAATAATTTGCAGCATGTATTACACGCTTCTGACGT
>NW_022639713.1:268251-268399 GCF_010583005.1 Odontomachus brunneus
CCAATGTGTCTTTATTTAACTAGCCTGCTTTGGCGCTACCCGCGCCACCAATGGTTGCGTTCGATTCAACTACAATCAATTCTCTCAACGGATCAGGGTGGAGTGAACATCTTCGTATCTTACATAACACAATATATTCATACAGTAC
>NW_022639713.1:268409-268816 GCF_010583005.1 Odontomachus brunneus
ATTTCTTTACAAAAAAGACATGTTTCAAAAATAATATATTTTTATACAAGGATATGTTTATTTCATTGAACGAAGAGCGTGGCGATGGGGCGTAGTATAGGATCGTCGGACGGGTCGGTAAAGGAATAGTGGTGAGAATCGCGGCGATTTTCCATCTTCTATCGCAGACGTAAGAGCGAGGTAGATAGCATTATGAGACGTGCTGGCCATCAATCCTAAAATATGTTTGACGCACACTAAGAAAACGCTCGACTCACATTATCACGTGTATTTTATCAAAATACACGAGATGTATGTTTCGCTCGCTCGAACGTCCATGAGCGAGTGGAATATTTATTGGGACACCGCGTATGCCTCACATTTAGACGAGACAGTGTGAGTCGAGCGTTTTCTTTGTGTGCGTGATA
>NW_022639713.1:268826-269093 GCF_010583005.1 Odontomachus brunneus
ATGTAACATACTCTGTGTTCTGTTTTGCTGTAACAAAAAATCATTTCTGGTAATGTAACGTGACATATTAGGTGCGCAACTAAGTTCTCGCTGTTTTTTTTATGAAAATGCTTTATTGTGAAAAAATGTTTACATATGAATCATTCAAAGTATTGCCCATCGCTAGCTACAACTTTTTTCCATCTTTCTGGCAGAGCTCGAATACCGTTATGGTAAAAGCGTTTGTCTTGTGAGGCTATCCACGAATCAAGCCATTTTTTGATGTCT
>NW_022639713.1:269103-269502 GCF_010583005.1 Odontomachus brunneus
AGTAGATAGCATTATGAGACGTGCTGACCATCAATCCTAAAATATGTTTGACGCACACTAAGAAAACGCTCGACTCACATTATCACGTGTATTTTATCAAAATACACGAGATGTATGTTTCGCTCGCTCGAACGTCCATGAGCGAGTGGAATATTTATTGAGACACCGCGTATGCCTCACATTTAGACGAGACAGTGTGAGTCGAGCGTTTTCTTTGTGTGCGTGATACGTATTTTAGGACAACATTTCTGGTAATACGTCACATAATGTTATCTCTCTCGCTTTTGTTTGCGATAGAGAATCGAAGATCGCCGTGACTCCCATCACTATTCCTCTACTGAGCCGTCCTACGATCTTATACTACGCCCCACCGCTACGCTCTTCGTGCCTCACGTACAG
>NW_022639713.1:269512-270491 GCF_010583005.1 Odontomachus brunneus
TAATACGTCACATAATGTTATCTCTCTCGCTTTTGTTTGCGATAGAGAATCGAAGATCGCCGTGACTCCCATCACTATTCCTCTACTGAGCCGTCCTACGATTTTATACTACGCCCCACCGCTACGCTCTTCGTGCCTCACGTACAGGCAGCAGTGTATAAGTGACACGCATAGATATATAGATATGGACAGGTAATACATAGCAGGCTGTGTCCGGCGGAGGTTAGAGAGAGAAACGTACCTCTCTCTTTAAAGTGTTCGTGCATTGACATTCATACTTCCGGACACTGTACAGAGAAAAGTTCCGACAAAATATGTTTCTCTATCTAACCCCCTCCGGACACTACTTGTACTACAGAAAGTATAGGCAATAATCAGTCCATATCTATAAGGTCTATGATGACGCGTCACCGTGTACGAGTCACACAGTATATGGACGGTCAATGTACACGAACCGGCGTTAATGCCGTCCGTATATCCGTGTAACTCGCACACGATGACGCGTCACTCACACACTGCTGCCTGTAGGTCAGGCATGAGCAGCACAGTGGGACGAAGGGGGCTAGCGGTATACGATCGTCGGACGTTTGGAGAGGGAATAGTGGTGGGAGTCGCGGCGATCTTCCATCCTCTATCGCAGACGTAAGAGCGAGAGAAATGACATTATAAGACATCGTGGACAGAAATGCCGTCACGATAATCAAGCACCCCAAACATGAGAGGTGAGGGAGGGGGGTTGGTACCCCTTATGTCAAAAGATAGCCCTTCTGATCTAATTCTCAAGATCAAGGTCATTGGAGGTTGTTCCGTTTATTTTCATTTCTTCGTAAAAATGCTAATGCCGGCGATCCTCTAACTTTGAAGCATTATAACTTGAAAAGTACTTCATGAAAAAATATTTTATTATAGCGTTTTGGAAAGCTCTCGAGATGTGCTATAAGAATATGCAATGAAAAATGGGGTGTTCCATTTAAAAAAA
>NW_022639713.1:270501-272416 GCF_010583005.1 Odontomachus brunneus
AAGTCCAACCTCCTTATTGCTTTTTGGTTTTATCCTTTATTTTTCTTATTTTATTTGGATGTACAATCCTTGCTTTTCCTTTAAACAAAAGTTTAATATTACCATTTGGTAATATGTCTGTTATTAAATGAGGTCCAGAGTATTGATCTCCAAATTTTCCTCTTTTTGGTTCACATAAAAGAAATATTTGATCATTTATTTGAAATTCTTGAGAATTTAGTTTTTGATCATAATATTTTTTAGATTTTATTTTTGAAGCAATTAAATTTTCTCGAGCTAATTCTTGTAAATCATAAATTTTAGTCATTAAATTCTTTAAATAATTATCATGTTTTTTCTTTTTCTAATTCATTAACTATTTCACTGGATGGTTGTCTGGCAATTTTTCCAAATACCAACTTATATGGAGTATATCCAGTTGATTCGTGCACACTAGTATTATATGAAAATGCAGCATAGTCTAATAATTCATCCCATTCTGTGAATTTATTTACGTATTGTTTTAAATATTCAATTAAAACCAAGTGAGATCTTTCTAAAGCTCCATTTGCTTGTGGATAAAATGCTGTTGTTCTATATTGTTTAATTCTAAATTGTTTTGCAAATTTTTTCATTAAATTACTCATAAAATTGCTGCCTTGATCAGTTAATATTGCCTTAGGGGCTCCAAAAGTGCAAATAAAATGTGTTAATAATGCGTTAGCCACATGGTTAGCGGATATAGATGTTAAAGGTATAGCGAGAGAAAATTTGGTTAAATGATCTTGAATGGTTAATATATAGGAATTTCTTTTAGATGTTTCAGGTAAAGGTCCTACTATATCCATTGATATTTTTTCGAAGGCTGAATATGGAGTGTCTGTTATTATCATTGGTTGTCTTGTCTTTACTCGAACTAATTTTTTAATTTGACATTGTAAACATTGTTTAATATAGTTTTGAATTTCTGATTTTAAATTTTCCCAGTAAAATTTTTGTCTAATTCGATTATAAGTTTTTGTTATGCCTTTATGACCTCCTATTGCTGATGAATGAGCTTCTTCTATTATATCTTTTCGCTTCTTTATTTCTGGAATTTTTACTAAACTATGGCAAATAATTAACTTTATTGGAAAACCATTCATTGATTTTTGAATTTGATTGAGTATTTGTTCCCATTTAATATTATCTATTTGTAATGTTTTTGCGACATTTAATGTTTTAATTGGATTTTGACTTAATGCATTTCTTAATTTAATGGATAAATTATGTAAAGTTTCATTGGTCATTTTATCTTTCATATCATTTTTACATATAAAGATAAAATTTATTTTATTTCCTCTTTTAATTGTTAATAAATTTCCTAATTTAATATTTTTAATTAGTGGTATTAAATTTTGTAATTGAAGTTCTTTTGCACCCTGATCACAAGGTTTTCCATCAGCTGTTAGAAAGTATAAATAATGATCTTTTCTCATAAATAATTGATCGCGACTATTTATTATATTATGTTTTTGTGACCGTGTAATAATTTGTTTATTTGTTTATTTGTTTATTTGTTTATTTGTTTCAATATTTATTTCGTTAAATGTTTTATCAATATCTGTTTCCTCTTTTTCGTTGTCATCTATATTTTCTTCAGCGTCATCTTCATTTTCTTCAGTGTCATCTTCATTTTCTTCAGTGTCATTTTCATTTTCTTCAGTGTTATTTTCATTCTCTTCAGTGTCATCTTCATTTTCTTTAGTGTCATCTTTATTTTCTTTTTGTTTTTCTTCTTGATCCCTTATTAAGTCTTCTAGTATTTGTAAAAGATTTTGTGGTATGTTTATTATTGAATTTGATTGATTAATATTGTTAGAGTTATCATTGGTATCTATATTCTCTAAATTATTATTGTTAGCATTATGTTTAAAATTTTCATTGTTATTTAATA
>NW_022639713.1:272426-272793 GCF_010583005.1 Odontomachus brunneus
TTGTTTCTTATTGTCTTTAGTTTTATTTTTGTGTTGATCTAATTCTTTTTGTTTTTCTTCTTGATCCCTTATTAAGTCTTCTAGTATTTGTAAAAGATTTTGTGGTATGTTTATTATTGAATTTGATTGATTAATATTGTTAGAGTTATCATTGGTATCTATATTCTCTAAATTATTATTGTTAGCATTATGTTTAAAATTTTCATTGTTATTTAATAAATTTTCTATTTGTGGGTTAAAATTTTGTTCTAAACTTAAAGGTTCTATTTCATTATCTGTTTGAGTTGGGTTATTTGTTTCATTATAATGTATGTCTGCTTGTATAGTATGTCTTGTAAATAGTGGTTCTTGTAGTTCTTTTCTTGTA
>NW_022639713.1:272803-273646 GCF_010583005.1 Odontomachus brunneus
ATCTTGTAAATGGTGGTTCCTGTAGTTCTTTTCTTGTAAAAGGGATACTTTCTCCTTCCATCTTCTCTGTATATCGAGTCTTTTTTGTCATAACTTCAGGTTCTGGTTCTTCAATCATGTTACCACTTCTCGGTGACATTTCTAAAGGTTTTGGGTTTTTGTTCCTTTCTATTGCTTCCTCATCTTCGGAGCATTCTTCTATTTCATCATATGTGGGTTGAATAGGATATATTGGTATTGAAGGATTTCTTGAAAGAGCATCAGCATTTAAGTTTATTTTTCCAGGTTTATATATTATTTCATAATCATATTCTGCTAACTTAATTCTCCACCGAACAAGTCGTGAAGTAGGATCTTTCACATTATGCAGCCAAGTTAATGGTTTATGATCGGTTATTAAAATAAATTTTCTACCATAAAGATAAGGTCGGAAATGTTGTACAGCATAAACTATTGCTAATAATTCTTTTTCAATTGTTGAATAATTTTTTTCGGCATCATTCAATACTCGCGAAGCATAACTAATCGGATGGTCTTTACCAATTTGACCTTGACTTAAAATTGCTCCAATTGCTGTTCCAGAAGCATCTGTTGTTAAGAGAAAAGGTTTAGTAAAATCAGGATATTGTAATACTGGTTTTTTACATAATGCATCCTTTAATATTTCAAATGAATTTTGTTCTTTATCTCCCCAATTAAATCCATTTTCTTTTTTTAATAAATTAGTTAGAGGTTTGGTTATTTTTGAAAATCCTTCAATAAATCTTCGATAATATCCTGCTAATCCAAGAAATTGTTTAATGTTCTTTTCATTTTTGGGGGTTGGAAAATTTTTTACAGCCT
>NW_022639713.1:273656-277532 GCF_010583005.1 Odontomachus brunneus
CTACGAATTCGTCGCGGGCTTGCATTCACCGTTGCCCCTCTTCCGAATCTCGAGGCTCGCGATTCTTCGAATTCGTGCAGGTCCGCGCTTCCGCGAATTCTCGCGGGCTCGCATTGACCACTGCCCCTCTTCTAAAGTCTCGAGGCTCGCGATTCTCCGAATTTCGTGCCGGTCCGCGTTTCCGCGAATTCTCGCGGGCTCGAGCTTATCTCGCTCCGCCGCGTTTCTCCGAAACGCGTCGCGAGCCTCGCGGTTCTCGGAAAGGACCGTGCGTAAGGTGTGCTCCGTAAGCGTCCCTTTAACTGGGAGCGATGCACCTTGCATGGCGTCTCGTTCTCTGAGACGCCACAAAGGATTTCTTGGAAGAGCATCAGCATTTAAGTTTATTTTTCCAGGTTTATATATTATTTCATAATCATATTCTGCTAACTTAATTCTCCACCGAACAAGTCGTGAAGTAGGATCTTTCACATTATGCAGCCAAGTTAATGGTTTATGATCGGTTATTAAAATAAATTTTCTACCATAAAGATAAGGTCGGAAATGTTGTACAGCATAAACTATTGCTAATAATTCTTTTTCAATTGTTGAATAATTTTTTTCGGCATCATTCAATACTCGCGAAGCATAACTAATCGGATGGTCTTTACCAATTTGACCTTGACTTAAAATTGCTCCAATTGCTGTTCCAGAAGCATCTGTTGTTAAGAGAAAAGGTTTAGTAAAATCAGGATATTGTAATACTGGTTTTTTACATAATGCATCCTTTAATATTTCAAATGAATTTTGTTCTTTATCTCCCCAATTAAATCCATTTTCTTTTTTTAATAAATTAGTTAGAGGTTTGGTTATTTTTGAAAATCCTTCAATAAATCTTCGATAATATCCTGCTAATCCAAGAAATTGTTTAATGTTCTTTTCATTTTTGGGGGTTGGAAAATTTTTTACAGCCTCAACTTTTATCGGATCTGGGCGAACACCATCCTTTCCAATTATGTGTCCCAAATAAGTTACTTCTTTTCTTAAAAATTCACATTTTTCTGGCTGCAATTTTAAATTTGCATTACGTAATTTATTAATTAATTTTTCAAATTTTATAGCATGTTCAGTTAAAGAGCTTGAATATAATACTATATCATCTAAATATACAAAAATTTCGTTTCCTTGTATTCCGCTAAGTATTAAATCCATTAGTCTCTGAAAGGTTGCAGGTGCATTTTTTAATCCGAAATGCATTCTGTCGAATTCATAATGCCCATGTGGAGTCGAAAAGGCTGTTTTATGACTATCTTCTGGATGCATGCGAATCTGGTGAAAACTTGAAGCTAGATCAAAGACTGAAAAATATTTTGCTCCACCTAATTGATCGAGAATTTCAGTTATATTTGGAAGTGGATATGCGTCGCCTATCGTTTTATTATTTAATTTTCGAAAGTCCAATACCATTCGCCATCGTTTATTTCCGCTTACATCCGTCTTTTTAGGAACTATCCATACTGGGGTATTATATGGAGAATCAGATGGTTTTATAATTTTATTTTCCAAAAGTTCATTTACTTGTTTATTTATCTCTTCTTTGTGAATTTCTGGAAATCGATATTGTTTTGTATTTATTGGAGCTTCATCAGTGGTTAATATACGATGTTGTACTGCATTTGTATGTTCTAACATTTCTCCTGGTAAATGAAAACAATCTGTACTTTTTTCAATTAGATTTTTTACATGTTCTCGTTCTTCTTTATTTAAATGATTTAGGCGTAGTAATTTAATTATTTGGTCTTTTCTATCTTGTTCTTTAATGTGATAACACGAGTTTGTATTTGTATTTGATCGTGCTTGTAAATTTGAATTTGTTTCTGCTTGTATTTCTAAATTTATTTCATCTTGATCTTTTGTTTCAAATTCTTGAATTGCAATGTTTGGCACATATATTTCATGGTCTTTTTCGTTTGTATTTATTACTTTTAAGTATGCTTTTCCGTTTTGTACTGAGACTAAAGCATTACCTAAGTAAATGCCCTCTGTCACAATCAATCGCGGAACATATCCTTCTTTTAATTCGGAATTAATAACATTGATATGAATTTGAGAAATAGATCTACTTGGAATTATTAAAGTTTCTTCTGGATCTTCTTTGGGCTCAAAAGGGATAATTATATTTTCCCATTCTATTTGATTTTTTTGATAATTGACTTTGACTTGGAATTGTTTAAAAAAGTCTGATCCTAAGATCCCATTTTGAGGTATTGGAAAATTATCTTCCACTAAATGGAAAGCAACTGGACATCCTAAGATATCTATCAGTGCCAGCCCTAAGGTGGACACATGATGCGCTGTTATTCCACTTAGCTTAAGAATTTTATTTTCATTTACCCAAATGTCTCTTTTTAAACAACTTTGTTTAATTATATTAGGCCCTGATCCACTGTCAACTAGAAACTTTGAATTTTCCTTAAAATCCTTACTTGATAATTTGATTGTTGGTACATCGTCTATATTTGCTAGATTTACTGTTCGGAATTGGAAATTGTTTCCGTTGAGATTACTCGACTGGGGCATGTATTTTGCATTCCCGAAGCTGCCCCTTTCCTGTCGGGAATATATCTGTTTCCCTGACTTTGTGTAATTCGCTGATTATTATTATAAGCACGTTTCCTACATTCTTCAATTGAATGTCCAAATTTTTTACAATATTCACAAATTATTGGGTTTAATTGATTTTGAAAAACTAAGGGTTGATTATTGTGGAACATTTCTTGTCCAGAACCAGTATTTTAATTATTATAAAAAGATTTATTATATGTTTGTCGAGAAAAATTTTGTGGGAAAAATTTATTTGTTGTATTTTGTGGAAAATTTTGTCTTACTGGAAATTGTATTGGAGCTAAATAATTTTGATTTACATGTTCTACGTTTTTTTTATATTGAATTGGATTATTGGAATTTATACGTTCAACATTTCCTTGCTGTTTTAGGATCTTCCTGCACCGATCAGCTGTGTGACCTTTTTTATGACAATACTGACATATGATCTCTATGGCATCTATGCGTCGAGTGGCTCGCCTCTCTGTTGTATTCTCTGCGAGAACGACTCACCTTATCATGTTTATAGTTTCGAGTTCTTTTTCCGCGTCAATTGCTCGACTTTCAAGTTGTTCGAACGTTCCTTCTTTAAATATTATAATTTCTTTATTTAATCCGCGTAAGAAGCTAGTTTTTAGATGAGCCTCGATTGAATTTTGAAATTCTTAACTAATTTCACCAGTCTCTCTTTTTTGAGCGTCTAATATTCGTTTTCCTAGTTCCCGAACTTGATTCGCATATGTGGCCACTTTTTCATCTTTCTTTTGACATAAATAAGCTAAACGTCCCTGGGCTTCATAAACTGTTTCTCTGGGACCATATTTAGTTCTTAAAAATTCTATTAATTCGCGCATATTAGTAAAAATTTTTCCTAATATTGATCGGTGTGCATCCCCTTTTAACTTATTTCTTATTGCTCTTACTAATATATTTTCTTGTGTTGGTGCGATCATGCTCATGGCTTCTTCACAACCCTCGACAAAATAAATGAATGGAATGTTTTCTCCATCATAAGTAGGCACTGCATCGAGTGCATCTCTTATTGAAAAATGTACGAAATTACCTTCAGTTAAAAGTCCAATCCCTTGATTACCCATTTGTCCATTTTGTTGTTGTTGGTGTTGCTGCTGCTGCTGGAGTCGTTCAATGATTTGTTGTTGTTCCATTACCATTCTTCGTAATTCGGTAATATCCATATTGGTTTGATTAGGATTTTCTATTGTTGATTCTTGATTTGATCTTGATGGAGGAGGACTTCGCCTCAATTTTGGCATTTACACTTTACTGTTTTTA
>NW_022639713.1:277795-279373 GCF_010583005.1 Odontomachus brunneus
AATATTTACCATTTTTTACCTACTGACTTCACAATTACCATTGTTACAAAAAAATATTTTTTTCCTTCAACTACATATGTACTATTCACACAAAGTAATTTTGATAGGTAATTACATTTTGTACGCAACACGTTTAAATAAAATTAAATAAATACATATACATATGTAAAGTAAAACACACATATGTCAAAATTTATATGTTGTTGCATTCAATACAAATGTTTGAATATAATAAGTATAAAAAATTTGTTGTGTAAAGTACTAAATCATATAAGCAATGATATAAAACATATTTATTGTTTGCATCATAATGTATACCTCTTGCAGTCGAAATATATTAATCAAGTGGAGCTTCATCTGTATTAATATTAATTTGTATTTTGCAAGGTACGAACGGTATACTCGCGCCCATACAGCAATACAAACCGCAATAAACCATCGCGTAATGACAATTAATCAACGTCTGTTACATATACATTATCTGTAATTATAAAAATGTTACTTGAGTAGAACAGATGCTTTACGTCTGCTTAATCGCCTGGTAGCTGTTTGGTACTTTAGAGATTTGCGACTTCTCCCATACATTCTTCCGTACTCGTCATGTACTACTGTTTCACTTGTATTAGCACATAATGAGACGGAATGATCAGAAGTTGAAGGGCACTGAATCTCATGCTGCTCCATATCTGATCTGATAAATCTCGTACAAAGAATCACGAAGAATAGAATCGTATAATACGGTGGTACGCGATCCTATTGTTTCGGTAACCGCTTTGTTATTGAAACATCATCTCATCAGAGTAGGCGCTGCATGCTCGCGACATGTGCTCGCGGCGCGCGCTCGCGAGGGGGGAGGGTGGTGGTGATTCGTCGCGGGTTGTGTTTCACGAGTTCTCAAGGGACAGTTAACGCTTGGTAACCCAACCGCTAAGATGTAAGTACATATCTACATTTGCGATAATTAGTATATGTAAGGTCGGCTAAAGTTAATATTTCGTTTCGCGAAAGAAAATAAATGTGTAGTGTGATTTCGTTATTATAATGGTGCTGACCATCGTCGTTGTAACATAAGTTAAAAAGAAAACGTTTGTGGACATTCTGCCGGTATGGAGTGAAACGTGATCGCGTGTGCCAATGCGTGTGTGTTCACGGACGCGAACAAGAACATATTTAATATCTGTCTTGGAAGTTTTGAAACATATTCAACCTCATGTGCCGGATAAATGGATATCGCACGACGGATGAATATGTTGCAAAACATTCGAGGAATTTTGCTAATATGTTTCTGTGGTGTCCGCGCATACACAATCGTTTGAACATGCGTTTTGACACACGCAAGGACATTTCACTGCCCAAGTAGCAAGGTGACGTCTTAATAACGTGTAATGACGTCTTTAAACGTCACCTTGCTACCTGCTGCGTGCCGGCAGTCGGCCTTCTTTGAAGGCTCCTGGGGAGTCGCATGATCCATCTCTTTGAAATGACGAAGCGAGAAAACGCATGCTACAAATGTTTGCAAAATACGTCGAGATAAACAGATATATTTACAAAACGACATTTGCGATCGATTAAATACAC
>NW_022639713.1:279383-280194 GCF_010583005.1 Odontomachus brunneus
CAAAACGACATTTGCGATCGAATAAATACACCTCTAAAATATTCCGTATACTTTCCTTTTATTCTAAAAATCAATAGATAATCGGAAAATTAATATGACAAGATAATAAGGAAATTAGGTTAGAAAAGACGATTGTACCTCACATTTATTTTATAATTATCTGTTGATTGTTAGAACAAAAGGAAAGTGTACGAAGTATTTTAGAGGTGTACTTAATCGCAAATGTCGTTTTGTGGATATATCTGTTTATCTCGACGTACTTTGCAGGTATTTTTAGCATGCGTTTTCTCACTTCTGACGTCATTAAAACGAGAAGAATAATGCGACTCCCCAGAAACTTTAATATGTTCAAACATTGAGAAATTATTTTATTTTATATGGTCCAGGTGTGACGAAAAGAATATTGAGGGAGAGGAAGAAAATATAAAGAAAGAGAAGAAAAAGAAGAAAAGAGAAAGGAAGGAGGAAGAAAGAGAAGAGAGTGAAAGAGAGACAGCAAAAGAAAGGTTAGTACCTCACATTTTGTTTT
The DNA here is from genome assembly GCF_010583005.1 of Odontomachus brunneus. Classification (NCBI taxonomy): domain Eukaryota; kingdom Metazoa; phylum Arthropoda; class Insecta; order Hymenoptera; family Formicidae; genus Odontomachus; species Odontomachus brunneus. The sequence continues at coordinate 279,913 of NW_022639713.1, forward strand.
CTGACTTACTTGTGCTACTAATGTTGTCACATACAGACATTGTGATTCGAATAAATATCATATAATAATTACTTTATAAAGATAACTATATGAAATAAATTTTATAAGAAACATGTTTTGTTGTCTAGTGAAATGATTAATGTGTTGAGCACTGTATTGTGCTTATATTTTAGATCAAAGCGCGAAAAAAAAGAAAAAAAAGAAGAAAAAGAAAAAGAAGGAAGAAGAAGAGCAAAAAGCAGAAATAATTGAAGAGGAGGAAAGGGAAGAAAAGGAGAAGAG
>NW_022639713.1:280204-281651 GCF_010583005.1 Odontomachus brunneus
TAGATCAAAGCGCGAAAAAAAAGAAAAAAAGAAGAAAAAGAAAAAGAAGGAAAAAGATGAGCAAAAAGCAGAAATAATTGAAGAGGAGGAAAGGGAAGGAAAAGAGAAAAGAAAAAATAGAAGAGGAAGAAGGGATTTAGAAGCACGAAATTTAATGTAAGCATATAATAAAAGAAGGAACGTTGGTATTACAAATGTTAGCATAATGTATGCCTTGTAAATATATGTAATATATTACATATGTAATGTATTTTTTTCAGATACTTACAAGGACGAGAAGGAAGAGAAGGACAAGGAAGGAACGAAGGGAATATGAGGGAGGAAGGATAGTATAGCAGATGGAGGGAGGTTAGGGGAGGAGGTTGGATAGGAGGAAGGAGGGGTGGTTCGAGAGAAGGAAGAGATTGGAGTGGTGGTTGGGGAGGAGGAAGAGGTTTTAGGGGTGCACAGAGGGGAAGAGGAGGAGGTTGGGTAGGAGGAGGAAGAGGTTTCAGGGGTGCCCAGAGGGGAGGAGGTTGGGGAGGAGCAGGAGGAGGTTTCAGGGGTGTCCAGAGGGGAAGAGGTTGGAGAGGAGGTCGGGGAGGAAGTAGGGGTGGGGGTGTAGGGCCGACCTTTGCTTTTAATTACTTTTATCAATAAAATAATAATAAAAATTTTACTAGTTTTCTTGTCATCATCCATTTATAATAAAATCCATTCCTCAAATGTCATCCCTGTTTAAGGCTCCTGGGGAGTCGCATCATCCATCTCTTTTTAATAACGTCAGAAGCGAGAAAACGCATGTTAAAAATTCTTGCAAAATACGTCGAGATAAACAGATATATTCACAAAACGACATTTGCGATCGATTAAATATACCTCCAAAATACTCCGTACACTTTCCTTTTATTGTAAAGATGAATAGATAATCGGAAAATTAATGACAAGATAATAAAGGAACAAGGTTAGAAAAGACGATTGCTCGTGACATTTATTTTCTAATTATCTGTTCTTTGTTTCTTAGAAGAAAAGGAAAGTGTACGGACTATTTAAGAGATGTACTTAGTTGATCGCAAATGTCGTTTTGTGGATATATCTGTTTATCTCAACGTACTTTGCAGGAATTTTTAGCATGTGTTTTCTCGCTTCTGACGTCATTAAAAAGAGATTCTATTCTATCAGTTTCTATCATTTCGCCCTGTATTTCTCTATGATATTCTATCGTTGTGTCGTGCCTTTTTCTATCAGGTTCTATCGTTCTGCCCCTACATTTCTAAAATATATTGTAAACCTTGTTAGTAATGACTGTATTATTTTTAAATCTTTATGAATAATGTTTATAAAACGTTTAAAACATATTTTTGAAAAATAAGTTGAAAATATTAATTAATATTATTAATAAAAATTTTATGCTGCCTGGGTTAGAAGAGAATGGTGCATTTTATTAAAAAATAATGTTAATGTAAGA
>NW_022639713.1:281661-285589 GCF_010583005.1 Odontomachus brunneus
GTATGCTGCCTGGGTTAGAAGAGGATGGTGCATTTTATTAAAAAGTAATGTTAATGTAAGATACAATTATCTATGATTGAGAAATAGAGTACGAATATAAACTGTCTCATTCCAAATTAGAGAGAGAGAAGAGTAGTCACTAAAATATAATTGAATTACATAAAGATATTTTCCACTTCTATCCGAATTTTGTAACCATCATTATAGACACATTTGTTCTGATAGAATAATATAATCATTTTATCATAAAATAATGAAAATATATAATAAAATGGTGTATGATAGAGTAGGAATACAAACTGTCATCAAAATGATAGAAAAACTACTTACATAGATGTTGCATCATTGGAAAGAGGAGCAAAAAAATATGTAATCTGTAACGTTGTGTGACAGAAAAATGCATGCTAAAAATGTGTACGCTACCGAATGTGAGAAAAAATATGCTTCGACAGTAATTGTTGCACAAGAAGTATAGCTTTTGAAGTATTCAGATGCTTCTACGAAACCGAACTGCAATTTGCAATGAAAGTTAATTGTTTTATATCTTATTGAGATAATGGAAAAATCTGTTATGAATAATCATGTGTATTACAAAATAATAAAGTAATGTTGAAAGTAATTAAGTAAAGAAGCTTTCAGTGCTTAATGAAACAAAACTATGTACGCTTTTGTGGAAAAAATCGTTTTATCTTTCTCAATCATAACGAAAGAGGATATAAGAATATGTAATCTAAAAAACAGAGCGGACGAATGTAGTCCAACAGTCAATTTTTGCAATGACACAGACTTACGATTATAAAGGTTCTGAAAAATATTTGACAATGGTTTGCTATACAACACAAATGTTTTCAATTCATCTCCGCATCAAGGATAAGTGATATTTCTAGAACGTCTGTAGGTTGTATTTTCGACATTTCTGCTCTATTGGCTAAATTTATGCGCTACATCCTAATTGGCAAGCAGAAATGTTGTATCACATTGTTTTTTTACAAAAATTACGTACAATATAGGAAAAAACGCATTTGAGATCATTTCTAAAAATTCACTATTCACAAACTTAATGTGCGAGAGACTTCGAAAAGTACTGAAATGAAAGTTTGAATATCGCCGAACAAAAACAATATTAGATATAACACATGTTAGTTGTAATTTCCTACTCAATAATATAACTGTTATATAACTGTTATATAACACGTGTGTTACATAACAGTTATATTGCTGAGTAACATTGTGTTTGCTGGGTGTACTTAAAAATGAACAAATGGAATCGTTTATAGTCAGCATCATTGAGCTTTACCTCCCATTTAATACCTTTATACACCCATCTTTGTGAACAAAGCTGATAATAGAATCGATAATGTCGACTTTAAAAGATTGTTTTATTTTATAGAAAAGTACAATGTTGAATCTTTCATTGGAGTCTTTTTCGATGTCCTTCGCACATCGAGTTCAACATTAATGAAATACTATAAAACGTGTTTCTTGAGACGTTGATGAAAAATTCACACTGCACTCAATATCCGACGTATGACGTTCGATATCTAATAAAAGAAAACTTTGCAATGGCAAATTGAATTGTGTTAGAAAAGTGTTCACCTATTGGATATCGGATGTCGTATGTCGAACATCTGGCACAGTGTGAATCGCTCATCAGTCAAATTTTATCTAACAAAAACCTTGCATGATAGAGCATTTCTACTTGCGAATTTCGATTCAAATTCGTACAAAATTACGTAAGGAGGCACTGTCAAATCTCAAATACCTCTCAGAAACCTTGAATTCGCTTCAGTTATCTATCGAACATATAATCAAGTGGTATGTTATTGACCCGGGACTTAGATCGATCATGACATCCAGAAATCTTGCGCAACGCCTCACGCTGCAAAACACTGAACTAAACGGCGTGGAAATACAGCTGATTGACAAGGTGATTTTCTCATGCAAAATCTAGTGTACATATTAAGTGTAGCAAGGTGATACTTGATTCTACATATTCTTACAAGTATAGAAATGCTCCGGACGGTATGCTTGTCGTGTGACATAAACTGTGACAGCGTATTTTTCGTGACATTCGGCAGCGTGTCATACCGTGCATTTCCTTCCGATACTAGACCAAATTCCACAATTTTTTGTGCGTTGTGTGTTCATTTGTGCAACACGAGGAGACCGTCCGGAGTATTTTAGAAGTGTGCTTAATCGATTACAAGTATCATATTTTGTCTATATTTCTTTATTTTCTCATACTTTGCATGAATTCTTGACATAGATTTCTTCGCTTCTGACGTCATTAATTCAACATGGCCGCGGTGACTCCCCAGGAGCCTTAAGAGGAATTTCTTAAAACAGATTATTGCATGTTGCTCTCAGGACATTTGCGCGCATTTTCACATTGAATAAAAAAAGGGTCGTCAAAACTGCCTCTGGATATATATATATATATATATATATATATATATGTGGCGTATCATTGTGTCGGGTTAACGTTATATTGCACGGTCGGTATTCGACCTCCCGCACAACCGCCTCGAAAATTAAGTGTGATTGGTGCGAAGTGTGCAAGGCTGTAAAATCACTGAGTCATTCTCCTCTGTACTACGAACTTTACTATGAACGCGCACAAGATCTTCAACAACAGTAAATACAAAGTCCTCACAAAATTCTGACAAAATCTTTATAACGGCGAAATGTGACAGTCGTCTCGGCTAGGCTCGAACGCGACACGCTCTCATGAGGTAGTCTTGATTTCGCACGAGCAAGGCTACCGCAGCACACGCGTAGGTTCTCCTGCCGTCGGAAACGAGGTAACGAGCGCGGAAAAGGCAGCGGCTAACCACCGTCAATCAAGAGCGCGCACGAAGGTCACGACACGCGTGGAAACAGCATGCATGCACGCATACAGTACAGCTCACACGCAAAGAGCACAGCACGCACGCAAAAGCATAGCACACACGCAAAAGCATAGCACGCACGCAAAAGCATAGCACGCACGCAAAAGCATAGCACGCACGCAAAAGCATAGCACAAACACAGAGAGCTTATATCACAGTGAACTCGCAAACGGCCTATCACGCTGCAAACTCGGAAACGGATTATCACGCAGCAAAACAACACTGACCGCAGCAAACACGCAGCGGTCACGAACGAACACGGCGGTACGGCCTATTCAGGAAAAGAAGGAACACGTCGCGAAACGAAACAAAGAAACCGGCGACTCACGATATGCGCACGTGGCGATCACGTGCTCGCTCGGATAACACGAGGAACGCGGTTCTGCGGCGAACGCAGGTTTTCCCGACCTGCAAGGTCGAAAGGCCTCGCGGTGGCCTGCAGCGGGCAGGCCGCGGAGGCTATGCACCCGCTCAGCAACGACGTAAAGCGGGAACGCGCGATAAGCGCGAGAAATCACTCGCGAGAACGTTTGCGACGACAGCCCACGTGCTGGGCGGTGCGAATGCGCACGTCGGAAGAAAGCGAAGGTTGCACGTGCCACTCCGCCGGCACTGCACGAAACCTCCGGGCAGAAGCACACCGCGAGCGGGCACATGAACGGAGAAAGAACGGAAAAGGCACGCGGAACGCGACTACAGAAAACCGGCTAAAAATCTCGACTCGGGGAACGGCGACTTGTCGGTGAGAGAGCGATGGTCGGAATCCTCTCCTCTCCTCAACCGGGTCCTCTCTTAACGCGGCGTTAGCGCGAAACACTGGCGCGGCTGCAGCCGCTGCTTGCGACGGTCGACGCGCGGTGGCGGCTCCTGTTTGCTTGACGCAGGAGTCCGCGAGCCCCGCGAAGGCGGCGGCTCCACATATATATATATACAGGGTGTTCAAAAAGTCCCGGACCGGTGAAATATCTCGAAAACTAAGCATTTTAGAAAAAAATGTTTCAGATAAAAGTTGTGGCGTTTAAAAAGATGTATTTACTGAT
>NW_022639713.1:287898-290169 GCF_010583005.1 Odontomachus brunneus
CATTTAAAAAAATTAATGTGACCTTGACCTGACCTTCGCTACGCAACCCAAGGTCAAACTGATGTGATCAGTAAATACATCTTTTTAAACGCCACAACTTTTGTCTGAAACATTTTTTTGTAAAACTTATATTTTTCCTGATATTCGGGCGTCCCGGTACTTTCCGAACACCCTGTATATATATGTTTCTTCATACAAAAATATGATAAATAACATTCTTACTTGTAACTGTACAAAAAATCTGCCTTTTCTGTTTATATAACTATTGGCGTCTTCTTTCGGTCGAGAAATGTTTATATAAGTTCCATTAATAATGCCCAGAACTTTAGAAAATCCATATAATGTCTGAATGTTTGTCCAAATGTTTTCAGCTTCTTCATAGGTAGGCCATTTAATAAACTGATTTCGTATACTATATATTGCTCCAACTACTCTCTTTGTACTAAACCATGCAGTTGACTTTGATACATCAAATCGTTCACTTATGGAGTGAGATGAATCTGATGTTGCTAAGACAAATAGCAATTAATATTTGTTTTCCGACATCAATTTGTTCTCTTCCTTTGAATAGAATATTATCCAATTTTGGTCTAATTAAATATATTAAAATATGAAAGGTATTATATTCCATTCTGTAATAAAAAATATATATTATTAACACTAATATTATATAATGGAGTATACAATATTTTTATATACAAATATATAGCGTATTTATACTAACGTAAAATATAATTTAAATGCAATATCTGTGTTCGGGATTCGGCTCGGCTCTTTCAGCTTGCTTCTGGAATATTCCGTAGGAATATTCTAGAAGCATTCTAATAATAAGATCGAGTGAGCTGAGAGACCGCATGACAACAATGTCTCGCGAGCGATGTGTTGTGCCGCCGAAATCAAAACATGATTCGGCGAATATCCGCGCAATTATTTGGAATCGGCGACACATCACAATACCGCTACATCATCATGTATCAGAGCCGATTCTCGACAATAATAAATCTCGCTCAACTCTCGCGACCGTTTTCTCGCTGAACCAATGAGATCGGCCAGCGTAGCCGACGCGACATTTATAAAACGACCGTGTAAGAAATCGACCGTTCAGAGCACAAAAATCTTGTATCACGTTCGTATAACGATATAGGACTCCGCGATCTCATTCCAGCCTTAACGACTGCTTCTTCGCGTGTCCGATCGTTTTCCATCAAAGACGAGTTGTGTCTAAAGCTACTCTCATCGTTTTGTTATTCACTAATAAAGATTGGCATTACTTGTTAAGTTTAATTATTGCACGTGCTCAAATTATTTGCAACCACAAGTCGGTCCTTGATAATCAGCCCGTGTTCGCGCGCCCTGCGCTGGGTGTACCGGTGGAAGCGGAATTAATAACACCTATAAGTCCGCGTACATTAATTTGGTCCTTCGAGCCGGATTCGGAGCACGGTTACACGGTGAACTCAATACTGAATCGGACCGACGAGCCATGGCTGATCCATTGCACCGCCAACTGCAAGGCAAGCGCATGATCGAGAAATCGCTGGAGAATTTCAAAAAGCTCGGTCAAAACAACTGGACACCTGCGAAAATTCGGTCAAGGATGTCCATGCTCAAGGAGAACTGGAAGCAATTTGTGGAAGGCCATGCTCTCTTGCTGAAGACGGTTCCTGAAGCTACGAGAATGTCGCTGAAATACTTCAAGGACGGATTCTTCGAGGCCACGGAGGAGGCGTACGCCGACACGCACGACTTCATGACGGAATGCTTGGAGGAAGTGGAGCCATGCGTGAGTTAAACGCCTCTTGTTGAATCAAGAGCGCCGTCCTCTTCATTTTCGGTCTCGCATCTCCCGTCTATACGATTACCACCGTTTGACGGTCGTTACGAAGATTGGGAACAATTCCGCGATCGATTTACTACGTTAATAATTCACAATAAATCGCTAGACGACTTCGCTCGCATGCATTTTTTAACGTCTTGTATAACGGGTCGCGCGCTCGAATCTATCGGAAATCTCTCTGTAACCGCTGCCAATTTTGACATCGCGTGGCAAGCCTTGGTCAAGCGATACGAAAATAAGCGTCGGTTAATTACTTAGCATCTTTCGACGTTGCTCCAGCTTCCGACAATTTCTCGAGAATCGGCGATCGAGCTGCAATCAATGCTGGATAAAGTAAATATCGCGGTCGCATCGTTGCAATCACTCAATAGAAACCCGGACGCGCTCTGGAATGACTTGCTCGTACACGTCGTGGTCAGCAAGTTAGACTCAGT
>NW_022639713.1:290345-299393 GCF_010583005.1 Odontomachus brunneus
TAGCGGTAAGAGCGTTGCTTGATCAAGGCTCGCAGGTTACTTTTCTTGCGGAAAATATCGCTCAACTTCTGCGCGCTAAACGAAATCGCTTGCCTATATCGATCTCCGCTGTAGGAGCGGTGCACGCGGGCACTGCGCGATTTACGACCAACATTACGGTTTCACCGCTCAACTCGCTTACACCGGCATACTCAACAAGCGCGGTAATTCTCAAAGATCTCACTTTGTATGCGCCCCAACGGCAACTAGATCTCACGCATTTTCCTCATTTGAATGGGTTATCCCTCGCCGATCCTGATCCCACGAGCAGCGATCCTATTCATTTAATCATCGGGTCGGATTTATATAATGAGATAGTTCTGGACGGACGTCTCAAGGGCACGCCCGACCAACCCACAGCTCAGAATTCCATTTTTGGCTGGATCTTATCAGGCCCTGTTCCATCATTATCCGAACCTTCGTCGACATCTTCAGCTAATGTTAGTCGAAAACGGACAGCCTTCACCTTGTCAGTGCATCACTGTTTGATTTCGCCTTCGCTCAGTGACGAAATTAGAAAATTTTGGGAGGTTGAGGAGATTCCTCGTCAAATCTCGCGGTCGGCGGAAGATGAGCAATGCGAACAGCATTTCCTCGCCACGCATTCTCAGACGATTGATGGCCGTTATGTCGTTCGGCTTCCTTTCCGGAAGGGTTCGCCGGTGGACATCGGAGATTCGCGCGAGAAAGCTCAAATTCTTTTAAAATCATTATCACGTCGGTTACAATCTCAGCCTGCGCTGTTCGCGGAATATGACAAGTTCCTAAAAGAATACGAACAGTTAGGTCACATGCGCCTTGTACCAGCACCCTGATACTGACGAACAATACGTATACATACCTCACCATCCGGTTATTAGAACTGATAGCGCGACGACGCATTTGAGAGTCGTTTTTAATGCCTCCAGTTTAACAACTAATCGTTCAAGTTTAAACGACCACTTGCTTTGCGGTGAAAAACTTCAGACTGATCTTGCGGCGGTAATAACTCAATGGCGTCGATTTAAATTCGTATACACCGCCGACATCGCAAAAATGTACCGCCAGATTTCTCTCGATCAACGCGATTGCAATTATCAGCGTATTCTTTGGAATCGGTCGCTCAACAAACCACCTTCGGACTATCAACTCCGTACCGTCACATATGGTCTGACCTGCGCTCCATTCTTGGCTCTTCGAGTCATTAAACAGTTAGTAGCAGACGAGGGGTCCTCATTTCCGTTGGCGATTCCGGTTCTTCGTGACAGTCTTTACGTCGACGACTTACTGTTCGGGGACGATGACGAGAACCATGTTAGGCAGATTCGGCATCAAATAGTCTCGCTGCTTCGACGGGGCCGCTTTGAATTAAGAAAATGGACCAGTAATTCGATTGATCTCTTGTCGGACATTGACGAAAGCGATCACGGGTTAGCCTGCTCCAAGGAACTGGGAGCGAATGAGAAGGTCAAGCTCTTGGGAATCAAATGGAATCCGTCCCTCGACGTATTCCAGATCGACGTCTCACCTTCTGCTCCCGCTTCCAGCAGTAAAAGATCCATTCTTTCCACGATCGCCAAACTGTACGATCCGTTAGGGTGGCTAACTCCTATCACTGTTGCGGCAAAAATCCTGATGCAAGCGTTATGGCGCGAGAAATCAGACTGGGACGATCCGGTTCCGTTGCGACTTCAATCCCGGTGGAATCTCATATATTCGGGCCTTGAGGGTTTACGCAGCATTACAATTCCCCGATGGCTCGGATTAAGTGCAGATGTTCTTAGAACTGAACTTCACGGATTTTCCGACGCGTCCACTCAGGCGTATGCAGCGGTGATCTACCTGAGGGTGATTACCAACTCAGGCACGGTAAGCGTTTCTTTAATTGCGGGCAAGTCTAAAGTCGCTCCGTTGACGCCGCTTACTGTCCCTCGTCTTGAGCTATCCGCCGCGGTTCTACTCTCTCGATTGTTCGATTTCGTTCACAAATCGCTTCCGACGAGAATAACTTCGAGTTTCTGCTGGACGGACTCGTCGATTGTGTTATCGTGGCTTAAGCACCACCCATCGCGGTGGAAAACATTTGTTGCAAACCGAGTAGCCGAGGTGCAGGCACGGTTGTCCACCGCTGAATGGCGACACGTTCCCACGGAAGACAATCCCGCGGACTGTGCCTCTCGGGGCTTAATAGGGAAGGAACTGCTGGATCACGCGTTGTGGTGGCAGGGCCCTTCGTTGTTATTGCGCTCCGAGCTCCACTGGCCAAAGTCTTCACCATCAGTCAACGACAAGCCGCTGCCGGAAAAAAAAATAGTAGCAGTCCATCTTGCAAATCATCAAACCCCTGATGATCTCTCTTCTCGATTCTCTTCGTGGCCAAAACTCATCCGCGTTACTGCCTATCTCTTTAAATTCATATCTCGCCTTCGCAGGACGCCTTGTCGCTCTAATACTAGCGCTCTTCAAAATCGTGCTCTCACCGCAGCGGAATGTAATCAAAGCAGACAGTTCTGGATCAAACGCATCCAAGCAGATCTGTTTCCTCTCGAAATTCAGGATCTTAGTCAAAACAGAACGCTGTCTCCTAAAACTCCTCTCTCATTTTTATCCCCATTCCTCGATGAAGAAGGACTCCTCCGAGTCGGAGGGCGGTTGCGACATGCTCCCATTCATTATAATCGTCGGCATCCAATTCTCCTTGCATCACATCTCCTCGTCACCCTGCTCATCAAACAAGCTCATAACAGATCATTACACGCCGGACTACAGCTAACGTTGAGTGTGTTGAGAAGCGAGTTTTGGATTCTTCGCGCCCGCAGCCTCGTCAAGGCCGTCATTTTCAAATGTGTAATATGCGCTCGCGAGCGAGCTGCGACCCCGTCGCAGCTCATGGGTGACCTTCCTATAGCACGAGTAAAAGCTCCATCTCGCGCGTTTCAGCATTGCGGGGTCGACTACGCGGGCCCGGTAAGAGTGCGGCCGTCCGCGGGGCGAGGCATCACAGCGAGAAAAGCATACATAGCGCTATTTGTGTGTTTAGCCACGCGAGCGATTCATTTAGAATTAGTCTCTGATTACGCGACGCCTTCATTCCTCAATGCGTTCTCTCGCTTCTGCTCGCGCCGCGGACTTCCGCAAGACATGTATTCCGATAACGGAACTACCTTTGTCGGAGCTGACCGTGAGTTGCGCAGCGCTTATCGAGCTGCTCTCCATGATACGGATTTTCAGAACGCGACGGCCAGTGATAATATCACATGGCATTTTATCCCAGCCGCAGCTCCACATTTCGGAGGAATGTGGGAGGCGGGAGTTCGTAGTCTCAAGCATCACTTGCGCCGCGTTCTGAAAGATCATACTCTCGGCTTTGAGGAGTTTACAACTCTACTCTATCGGGTTGAAGCGTGCTTAAATTCTCGTCCTATTGCGCCTCTGAACGACACTCTCGATAGTTATGAACCGTTGACGCCGGGTCATTTCTTGATCGGATCCGCAATAACTGCAAACCCTGAGCCCTCACTGCTCGATGTGAAAGAAAACCGTCTCACTCGATGGCAGCTTATTCGGCAACTCTCGGAGCGATTTTGGAAATTATGGGCTCAGGATTATGTTAATACGCTTCAGCAAAGGAGTAAGTGGCGACGGATTCAGACGCCGATCAGGGAAGGACAGTTCGTCCTCCTTCGCAATCCCGCATTGCCTACGTGCAAATGGGAGTTGGGAAGAGTGACTAGGTGTCATCCCGGACGAGATGGGTTGCCGCGTGTCGTTACCGTCAAAACGGCAACCGCGGAATACTTGCGACCGATTGTCAAGATCTGCGTGCTCTCGATTGAGGGCGAATCGGATACGTCTTAAGCCCCAGATCTATCCAAAAAGAAGCAGGAGGAAGGAAGAGATGACAGCCTTCTCCGCTGTTTAGCATCTGCTCTGAAGGCCTTTCAATTTTTTTTCTTTTTTTTTTTCTTCCTTTTGTATGTTATTGATTGTGTATGGTATAGCGTGCGTCCGTTTCTCTTCTCTTATCTTCTAAATTGTATTCATTTTCTTTTCATTTTCATGCGTCAATATGATATCACTATATCATATGTCATCAAATGCGTCCGTTCATTTCATGCGTCAAGTGCGTCTTTAAATGACACACGGGGATCGCCGCAAGGCGGGCGGCAACTGCTCAGATCATCTTGGCCACGCGACGTCTCGTGCGGCCCTGGATACTCGTTTCGAAACACGAGTTTCGAGGCGAGCGGTATGTTTGGGATTCGGCTCGGCTCTTTCAGCTTGCTTCTGGAATATTCCGTAGGAATATTCTAGAAGCATCCTAATAATAAGATCGAGTGAGCTGAGAGACCGCATGACAACAATGTCTCGCAAGCGATGTGTTGTGCCGCCGAAATCAAAACATGATTCGGCGAATATCCGCGCAATTATTTGGAATCGGCGACACATCACAATACCGCTACATCATCATGTATCAGAGCCGTTTCTCGACAATAATAAATCTCGCTCAACTCTCGCGACCGTTTTCTCGCTGAACCAATGAGATCGGCCAGCGTAGCCGACGCGACATTTATAAAACGACCGTGTAAGAAATCGACCGTTCAGAGCACAAAAATCTTGTATCACGTTCGTATAACGATATAGGACTCCGCGATCTCATTCCAGCCTTAACGACTGCTTCTTCGCGTGTCCGATCGTTTTCCATCAAAGACGAGTTGTGTCTAAAGCTACTCTCATCGTTTTGTTATTCACTAATAAAGATTGGCATTACTTGTTAAGTTTAATTATTGCACGTGCTCAAATTATTTGCAACCACAAGTCGGTCCTTGATAATCAGCCCGTGTTCGCGCGCCCTGCGCTGGGTGTACCGGTGGAAGCGGAATTAATAACACCTATAAGTCCGCGTACAATCTGTATATAATGCAACAACATGTTCCAAATAATTTTTAATTTTTGGCACCATCCTTTTTTTGTTATTATTAAATATAATATTCAATAATTCTTCATTTTCATTGCCGTCACTCGAAGAGGCACTAAAAAAAAAAGAATCAAAAATAATATTATCAAATAAAATATACTTTTCCATAATTACTTTATTAATCTCATCTAATAAAAGAAAACTAATATATACAATTACTAATACAATTACTAATACAATTACTAATATTATACAATAATTTTGAAATTTATCTTTCGGATTATTTTGGATCATTCGGCTGTTTTACTAGCTTTACTGGTGGAAGAAAAGAAACGCAGCAGGAATAATTTTCACTCCTGCCCACTTTACTGTTTCTACTGGCAGTAAATAAATCTATTTTCGAACACATCCATAGGCGGAGCAAAAATTAACCGTGAGAAAGCGGTGGACGCACGAAATAGCGACCCGCTACCTCGCGCTTCCACCGTTACGCGACGCCGCGCCTCCACCCGGCTTCTTTCTCGCGGTTAATTTTTGCTTCGCCGCCTACATAAAGTGACGCGGCCGAGGGCTCTTAGCCTTTTAGAATGTTTGCACGTTGGGCAATATTTTTCTGAAGGTCTATTGTGGATAGAGAGCATTGCCTCTAAGGAGGTATATTTTGTAAACCCACTTCTTCACACTTTGCACTCTTGTGCGAGTTGAAAGGTGGTACACTTTTTGCACTTTTGTGTCTGCACTTTCTGCATTTTTTCCAAATTTGAAAAAGTGCATCGAAGCACTTACTGCACTTTTTTTATCTACACTTTCAGCACTTTTTTTCTCTAACATTTTTTTCTCGAAACACTAACTGCACTTTTTATCTGCACTTTCTGCACTTTTGGAAACAGAATTGTCTGGGCAAGCATTGAGCCAAACTGCATCGATGCTTCGCTGTGGAGATATTGTCCAACAAAGTTTTGAACAGTGCAAAAATCGGTCTCCCAAAATATGCTTCAGAACGTTTCTCTCGTCGAGTACTATCGATTGGTATAGTCGGCATTTTGTGACATTTTTACTTTCATAAAGTTTTGTAAATAATTGGAGAAAATGTAAACTATACCAATCGATAGTACTCGATCAGAGAGTTCATAAGCATATTTTGCGAGACCGATTTTTGCACTTTCACAAATTGTATAGGGCAATATCCCCATCTCCAAGCGTCTAATCTCGGTTCTGTTTGGCTCTTCGCTTGTACTAATAATTTTTTTTACAAACATGCAGAAAGTTCACAAAGTGCTGATGAAAAATTGATTCAACCCTACATTTACATGAGAAGACGTCACGACGGGAAAGGGAACGTCTATACTACATATGGGACATCGAATATTTATTGCGGATTGTAAGCTACAATCGGTATCGGTCTCGCCCATCTACACAGGGCCGTGCAGGTAAATCCGGAAAAAGTTTAGATAGGTATAGTGAAGTGATGTGTTATTGGATTTTTGTGTTCTAGGTTTCTAATTAAAGCTTAAGAAGCGTACTTTGACAGTGAAACAACGTATAAAGTGAAAGTGGAAAGATGAGCAAAGAACAGGACAGGAGAGGTGCGATCCTGGAATCACTGCGCGCCGGGAAGACCGCCAAGGAGATTGTGGATTGGTTTGGCTACTCAAAAACGCAAGTTTACGAGATAGCCAAAACCTATCGAGAGGCGGACAACAAGGACGACGTTACTTCGGACCGGGCAAGCCACAGCAAGCGATCTGACCGGAAGCGGACTGGTGAATTCATCGATCAGTTAAAGGATCGGATTGACCAGAGTCCTGGAACCAGTATGGCAAAGTTGGCCAAAGATATGGGCGTACATCGTGCAACAGTGAGTCGTGCAGTTCACCAGGATCTGCATTATAAATCGTATGTACTACGGAGGCGACAATTGCTGACGGACGCCATGAAAGTCAACCGGAAAATCAAATGCCAAGCACTGCTAAACGACATTAAGCACGAGAGCGCCCATCATCTTCGGTTCTTCACCGACGAGAAAAACTTTATTCAGGACAGAAAGGTCAACCGCCAAAACGATAGGTGGATTTGCGAGGACGCTTCCGATGTGCCGACGGTCATGCATACGAAGTTCCCTGCGTCGGTTATGGTTTTGGGCGTCGTCAGCAGTGACGGAGACGTGATGCCGCCGTATTTCTTTGAGCAGGGACTCAAAATCAACGCGGCGGTGTACATCCACGTGTTAGAGACGGTCGTTAAACCGTGGATGGACCGTGTGGCCGATGGACGTGAATACGTCTTCCAACAGGATTCTGCGCCAGCCCACAAGGCGAGAGTCACGCAAGCATGGCTTCATACCAATGTTCCTTATCATTGGTCGCCGGACTTGTGGCCGTCCTCCAGCCCAGATTGCAATCCGCTGGATTACTACGTGTGGGGCGTAGTAGAGGCAGAGGTGAACAATGAACCTCATAACACAAAGGACGCGCTACGTAAAAAAATTACGGCGGTAATGATCAATATGAACAGAGAGGAGCTGGCTCGGGCGTGTAGGCGATTCAGGTCTCGGCTGGAGCAGATCGTTGAGGCGAACGGGGATTATATAGAGTAATATTAACGTATGTGGTGAGTACTTTCATTTTGCCAAATTGTGTGCATGTAAAAAAATTTTTGGGGATAATATAATTATTTTTTTCTTTCAGTAAATTTTTCCGGATTTACCTGCACGGCCCTGTACTGTATGTATTGCAAAGAAACAATGGATTAGAGCAACAATCCATTAATTTTTTATTACATACAGTTTAGGCGGGTGATACTGATACTCTTTACAGCTTGGAATCCATTATTTATGTTCAATGTCCCATCTCAAGTGTGAACGTTCTCTTATTTCTCGTGGCGTTTTCTCATGAAAGTTATTCCGTTCTTTTGTTTCAGATTAATAGCAGAAGCAGCAGTAGTGGCAGCAGAAGCAGTAGTAGCAATAAAGTTACGGTAAGTATTTTCTTTTTTAGAAACTTTTCAAAGTTTTTTTTACAAACTTTTAAAAAGTTTTATAAATAGGTTTGTTCGAGTTGCTTGTACTATTCACACTTTTACGCCTAATGCCCGTTGCATACTAGTGCACCTCATACAATACAAATTTTTCAAAATACACTCTGAAGACGCTTTTAGGAATGTCATCAGAATATTTTTAGGACGTCCTTAAAAATGTGATCTATCTGAAAATAGCTAATATCCAATAAGTTTATTTACACTAATTGAACTTTTTACACTTTCACACTTAGTGCACATTAATTCTTTCAAGGTTCTAAAAGTGACGTCATGAGTTCCGTTCGTGTTACGAGTGTAATTGCTATTTTGATACACTTTTTACACTTGATCCCAAACAACAGTGAAAAGTCTATCAGAATTGCATTTACACTCGTAACATGAAAGGAAAACATGACGCCATTTTTAGATCCCCCTAAAGAATTAATGTGCACTAACAAAGAAACGGTCGGGGGCGTCCCTCACCGAATTTGATGAGCATTGGATATGTTGTAGAGCATCAAAAAACATTAGACACGTATTTTTTTTTATGTGCTTATCTCGAGGTTTAGGGGTTGAAACCACCCCTTAAGAAAAACGGACTTTTTCATTTTTATTTAATATTTCCTAAAATATGAGGTATATGAAAAAATATTTCAGACAAAAGCTTTACAGTATCTTATGCCCTTTCCATCGGTCTATTCAAATTTTTTAAAATGCAATATTTCACCCCCTCCCCTCCCTCTCCCCTTCGTCACCTTTGCAAATTTTTAAGTTTTTGTAAGGACAAAAATTAAAAAGCATTTCATGCCAAATCCATCGATATATAATAATAGTATGGTTCCTCGATTCAATTCTTGGCAAAACTACATGACTGATAACTTCGCGTTATAGGCACCGCGTTGTGCGAGTAGGTAAGTACTGTACGTTGCGTTGGATTACTTCTCTTCACTTGCGCTATGTTTTATAACTACTTGCGCATATTTTCTCATATTACAAGATAAAAACGAATTAATTCTAATCATATGATATGTAATATACGAAATAAAGACGTAAGCAGAGATAAATATGCTTATGTAACAACAGTAGCAATTGTGCGC
>NW_022639713.1:300719-301247 GCF_010583005.1 Odontomachus brunneus
TATAACTATGCGTAGTTGCTGATATGGACTGTACTACAGATTCTATCTTTTTTGTGCCTTTATGTGATAACGTACGACCGGAATGAAATTCTAACTGAAATCCGCTCTGATCAGAATTATAAATATTTTCTAATCCATATCTACCAATGTAATATTTTACGTTTTCAATAAATGTATTGCATTTATTTTCAAAATTTGATTTTGATAATAAGGATTTTTTCGCGTGACAAATTTGGTTATTTTCCGAGACACAATATTATATGCAATTTTGAATCTTTTTACCCACGTCATTGAAGCTTTGAATTTGTCCACATTTTCTTCTTCTTGCGCTCGAGATGCCCATCGAGCGATGTCAATGTCATGAATAATCATTCTTTTTTCAAGTGCTTCATTGAAGCGATTTAGTATGTATTGAGATATTCAATAAATGTATTGGTAGATATGGATTAGAAAATATTTATAATTCTGATCAGAGCGGATTTCAGTTAGAATTTCATTCCGGTCGTACGTTATCACATAAAGGCACAA
>NW_022639713.1:301362-310275 GCF_010583005.1 Odontomachus brunneus
TTATCTCTGCTTACGTCTTTATTTCGTATATTACATATCATATGATTAGAATTAATTCGTTTTTATCTTGTAATATGAGAAAATATGCGCAAGTAGTTATAAAACATAGCGCAAGTGAAGAGAAGTAATCCAACGCAACGTACAGTACTTACCTACTCGCACAACGCGGTGCCTATAACGCGAAGTTATCAGTCATGTAGTTTTGCCAAGAATTGAATCGAGGAACCATACTATTATTATATATCGATGGATTTGGCATGAAATGCTTTTTAATTTTTGTCCTTACAAAAACTTAAAAATTTGCAAAGGTGACAAAGGGGAGAGGGAGGGGGGGGTGAAATATTGCATTTTAAAAAATTTGAATAGACCGATGGAAAGGGCATAAGATACTGTAAAACTTTTGTCTGAAATATTTTTTCATATACCTCATATTTTAGAAAATATTAAATAAAAATGAAAAAGTCCGTTTTTTTCAAGGGGTGGTTTCAACCCCAAAACCTCGAGATAAGCACATAAAAAAAAATACGTGTCTAATGTTTTTTGATGCTCTACAACATATCCAATGCTCATCAAATTCGGTAAGGGACGCCCCCGACCGTTTCCTTGTAAGTGTGAAAGTGAAAAAAATTCAATTAATGTGAATAAACTTATTGGATATTTGGCTATTTTCAGACAATTCATACTTTCAAAGGACGTCCTAAGAATATTCTGATGACGTCCCTCCGTCGTGAAAACATCTTCAGAATGTATTTTTGAAAATTCGTGTTGTTTGGAGTACACTAGTGTGCAACGAGCATTAGGTGTAATTGTGAAAAGTACAAGCAACTCGAACAAACCTAATTTTTTTTAAATCATTCTCTGTTTACAATCGTTTATAATATTCTTTAGTAGCAGTAGCAGTAGCAGCGTTACGTTTAAATATTTTGTACAATTATAACTATGTACAAATATTTCTTTACAAATTTTTTACATTATTTTTATTTACTACGCCTACTTTCACGATACCATGCCACGAGAAGAATGGGAACATCTGGAATATATATGGGACATCGAACAGAGAGAATGCATTATAAGTTATAATCATTATCGTTATACATCATCTCTACTTCATGTATCGAAAAGAAATTATCGATTATAGTTATAATCAATTTTTACTTATTCATACATTCTGCAAATATGGGCGATACCGATCATGTTTATAGCCTATAATCGATTATTTTTGTTCCAAGTCCCATCTCTAGTTTGGATATGCTCTTACTTCTCGTGACGTCCTCTTATGAAAGTTGTTCTACTTTTTCTTTTTTCACATTCACCACAGTGCGACGATGAGCAGCCGCAGTCGCAGCCGCAGCAGCAGCAGCAGCAACCGCAGCAGCAGCAGCAGCACCGGCACCAGCGTCAGTGCGCACTCGCACTCGGGCGCAGGCGCAGGCGGCAACGTCCCCGAGCTCACCCAAAACGAAAGGTTCAGGGTGTGTCTGCTCTGCGACGGCTTCGGTTTTTTTGTAAGTATTACTTTCATTAGCAATCATTTTTTTTTATTTACAAGGCATGGACGTCGATAAAATCAGGGAGCACAGGGTAAGAATACGTCGTGTTTTAGTCATTTATTGGTGTTTCGAACGGCCCGAGGGTGGAGAGCGACCGGTTCGTTGTGCGAGATGCGGATAGGTGTCCGCTTGCCGCGTGGAGACCGCGGTCTTCGTCGCTAGCAGTCCGCTATCCAGCGGCCCCGTGAGATGACGTGGGGTGCAAGTGACTCGCGAAGTTCTGCGGAGACGGGAGTCTTCGACTAAGGGTTTTGGTGGGTCGCCGACTCGAATAAAGCGAGCCAGGTCAATCAAAGCGGCGGCCCTGCGGTGATGCGCCGCTTCCCAGCGCCTCCGCGCTAGGAGAAGTCCCCCTTGTCGGAGGAGTAATGAGAATCGTAACGTCGCGCGGGCGATGTAGACTTAGGCGCGAGGGAAACTCGCGCGTGGAGTCGCGTACGCGGCGAGTATGGCTTCAGTAACTGTGAAGAAGCGCACGTGGTTCGCGTGTATATGCTGCGTCCCTGGCAGCAGCTAAGTCCTGAGCGGACGTGAAGGCGAGCGTGGCTCGCGTGTATATGCGGCGTCCCTGGCAGCGGTTAAGGCCTAAGTGGACGTAAAGGCGAGCGTGGCTCGCGTGGATATGCTGCGTCTCTGGCAGAAGCTAAGTCCTACGCGGACGTAAAGGCGAACGTGGATATGCTGCGTCCCTGGCAGCGGCTAAGGCCTAAGTGGATGTAAAGGCGAGCGTGGATATGCTGCATCCCTGGCAGTAGAGTTCCTGAGTACAACAACGAGTCGCGCGGAGTCGGGAGCTCGACCGCAATAAGCTCTGGTGGCGTTAATACCCGGTATATGCAATACGGGCGAAGTCGCGAAGAGAGACGTCCACCGCGGTGGAAGC
Source organism: Odontomachus brunneus (assembly GCF_010583005.1). Classification (NCBI taxonomy): domain Eukaryota; kingdom Metazoa; phylum Arthropoda; class Insecta; order Hymenoptera; family Formicidae; genus Odontomachus; species Odontomachus brunneus. Next base: position 303,796 of record NW_022639713.1, read on the forward strand.
GTCAAGGCAATCCGAAGTGATCGCGCGAAGCCTTCTCTCAATCCTCGATCGTATTGGGAAGATGGAGATCCGTGGAGTTACCATACACTTCGTAACCCAAACGCCAACGTGTCCTCGGATACTAGAGGCGATAGCCCAACGCGCAAGCGCACTCTAAAGGGCTGCGAAAACCTAAACCTGAACCTGAAGCCAGCGTGTCTGTGACACTCTGAAGGCAGCGATGTTCAGTGCAGATATGCACATGTATACCTCTAGCAAGGCAAGTGCCTACGCACTCAAGAAGGCGGTATGATGCTAGATATAGTGCAAAAGAATACCTCAGCAAGGCAGTGACCATATGTGCTAACGCAGTCAGAAGGCTTAGAGTCGGCGCCCGCGGCGTCTTATATAGGCACCGCACCGAAATTTAACTGCGAGTGACGGCCCCGGCTCGACGCGCTGCCGCGTAGCAGCGGCGGCGTGAAGCCGCGGCGAGCGGTAATCGCCCGCGCGCGGAACGCGCCTAGCGCACGGCCGCCCGCCGCCCGCTATCCGTGCGGACGACAGCTCCCGTACGGAACAATTGGCAACTCTCACGACATAGTGGGTGATTGCGACGGGAATATTAGCACGGAAATGTTTTTTTTCCTTGCGCGTTTTTTTCCTTTCTCATACATCATATATCATTTGCTTTCATCTTTTTTATAACTCTTTCAAGATAACAGGACCATTGACGACCAAACGCGCCAAACTCTTGCAGGAGCTCAAGCGGCTATCGAAGGAGCAGGATTTCGACGGCCTGCTGGGAGAGTCAAGGTGGTATCTGGGGTGCGGAAACCCAGGACACCGGTTTTGCCACGGTGACGGTATACGTAAAAAAAGTTCCCTTTTTTACATGTTTTCATTCCTCTTATCTTGTTTCCATCTTATTTGTTATTAATGTTTCTTTTGCGTATTTCAACTTGTGCGTTCTTTCATTTTTCCGCGTTGTATTTTCTCGTTTTTTTCTTTCCCAATTTTTTGTAATTTTTTCTTTCTTTGTTTTTAGGCTTTTTTTCTCTTTCTTTCATATTTTTTTCTTTTTTTTTCAGTGCGACATAAATTTTGCTGCCGAATTACCGATGGCACCACCGTCTCCGGCCCGCCTCAATCGCCCGGAACGTGACATTCCGCTTATAGATTTGGTGTCGTCAGAGGAGGAAGACGATGTGCACCCACCGCCGCCTTGCAAGCGGCGGCGGACGTAAAGGGTTTTCCTCTTTTTTTTTTTATTTCAATGTATTATTTTATTTTTGTTTTATTTTTCGTTTCATTTAAAAAAAAGGATTTTTTGTTTTATATTTTTTTTCGCGTCAGCCACTGTTTTGGGCCCGTAATTTTTATTTATCATTGAAATGTTTTTCTTCGGGCCAAATTTTTTATTTTTTTTGTTACGCGAATATACTTTTTTTTCTTTTCTTTCTTTTTTCGGGTGGGAGGGTGGGTGACTCTCAAAGAACGTTTAGCTTCGACGTTCATGTGCCGACCCCATCTCCACGTGGTGACAGTTGGGAAACGCGTTGGACGTGGAGCGCATTGCAATTGAACAGGGATATCGGTTCAGTTACATTTGCAGCACGCTGATAGCACGTAGAAAGCATGGCTTCCATGTATGCGTGTCCTGTCTGTGTGTGCCTTTTACTGCGGCTTAAGTGAGAAGCGCACACGGGCAGGGTAGCATACATGGGAGTCATCGTTTCAACGTGCTCTCAACTAGCTGAAAATGTGATTGAATCCTGTATTCCTGTACTTCTGTGCTCCACTTTTTGCGCGGCCGACGGGGCTCCGGCTTACCTTTACCTTCCTCCTTTCTTTCCTTTTTCCTATCCACAAAATGGGGTGGGGTGTGCTCGGTTGCGGGTGACCGAGCGGGCCCTACCCCCAACTTTCATGAAAAGACGACACAAAGAAAGGGAACATCTACGTTCTCCTTTCTTTTGCGAGGTCTTTTCATGGAAGTGTTTTCTTTTTTTTATTTCAGATTAAACGGGTCGACGTAGCATATTTGAAAAACAGCGGAACAATTGGAAGTAGTGGCAGAGTTACCGTAAGTATACAGGGTATAGCAAAAGTACCGGAACGGCAAGATAACTCGGCGGCGGAGCATTTTAGAGAAAAATGTTTGAGACAAAAGTTGAAAGGCTTAAAAAAACGCATTCAACGATAGTAGTTATTTGACATAGGATGGCGTCGTCAAGGTCAGGACAAGGTCAACTTTGCTTTTTTAAATGGAAACACATATTTTTTATTACGGCATTTTATTTAACGTAAAAATGCAAATAACTTTTGCTTGAAAAATTTTTTTATACGACCTCTATTTTCTATGATATTTACGTAAATATCTACAAGATTTTTTGTTTCAATAATTTTTTACTTGAATTCTATCAACTTTACCGAAAAATATCAAGAAATAAAAATTGCTTATTTTGTTTTTATAGAGCTCTGTGAATTTTTTTCAGAATTTTGTGTTAACTTTTTAGTACTTCAAGAAAATGCAAGGAAATGAAGTACTAAAAAGCTAATATATAATTATGAAAAATTCTCAGAGCTCTATGAGAACAAAATATGTAATTTTATCTCTTCATATTTTTCGCTAAAATTGATAGAATTCAAGTAAAAAATTATTGAAACTAATAATTTTGGAGATATTTACGTAAATATTTTAGAAAATAGAGGTCGTTTAAAAATTTTTTTCAAGCAAGAGTTGTCTGCTTTTTTACGTAGAATAAAATGCCGTAATATGAGTTTCTATTTAAAAAAGCAAAGTTGATCTTGTTTTGACCTTGGCAACGCCATCCTATGTCAAATAACTATTATCGTTGAATGTGTTTTTTTAAACCTTACAACTTTTGTCTGAAACATTTTTTTTTAAATGCTCCCCCGCCGAGTTATCTTGCCGTTTCGGTATTTTTGCTATACTCTGTATAAACTTTTTTAATTTCTGTTTCCAATCGTTCATTACATTCTTTGTTCTGACTTGCAGTGTCTGCAGTAACATCAGCAGCAGCAGCAACATCATCACCGTCTCTGTATCTTTTTCTTTTATTTCTTATTTTCTTTTTTTTGCAGGATGTATATTCCGATAATTATGTCACTTGGCTTATTAATTTTTTTTTGTTATATATTGCAATTTATTTATATTATTGTTTTATTGCCGCTATAGTTGTTTTTTTATTATTATAGTTTAATTATTTTTATTGTTATTGGGTAATTTATTGTAAATTTGTTGTTATAAATAATGGTTTCTTTGTATGAATTTTTCTTTGTACTGATCTCAACATCACTTTCATAAACTTATGTATATGTATATTAATATTATTATTTTTTTTTCTTTACAGATCATGCCGCTAAATAGTGGCCCTCAAGAACCTGAGGAGGACGATTTGCAGTTTTTGGTGGAAATTAATGACTGGCACTCTCACAATATGTCGGATGCGACTACGGAAGATGTAGAGAATTATGACAGATAATTTTTTTTAACGAGTGGGATTATTCGTCTGTAGGTGAAAGAGAAGAAGATCCACTTCCGTTGCAGGTACCGCTGCAGGCGTATATTCTTCGTATTTCTTCATTCGTTTTTCTTTTTTTTATTACATTGTTTTTTTTTCATTTTTTTTGTTTTTAACGCTCTTGATTTATCTTTTTTATTCACTTTTTTATGTTGCTAACGTTCATACAGCCTTTCCACGCGCAACACATCGATGCTGTGGATCCCGACGGCTCCTATTGCCAGCAGTCCGATGAGGAGTCTGAATTGTATTGTGTTCAGGAGTATGGCTATGATGCTGACGATGAGGAAGATGAACCGCCCCCTTCGAAAAGACGTAAAAATGAATAACTCTAAACTTTTTTTTTTAGAAGTATTTATAAGTATTTTATAAATATTAACAATATAATAATCACCAGTATTTTTTATGTTAATATATTACAAGTATAGGTATAATAAATATAAATAGGTATAATAAAATTATAAGTATAAAATTGTAGATAAAAATGAAAAAAAATTTAATAAATATATACAATTGATACATAAACATTGTATTTATTTAATTTTTTTTCTTGTCAAAATAAATAATTCGGGTTAGGTTATAAGTTTGCCGACATTTTTTCTTTGGTGAAGTAGAGTATTGGATGAAGGTTGAGAATATAGGGATGTAGTTTAAAAATTATGTAAAATATATAAGATGTGGGAATACAAAGTTTTAGATTTTCAATTGCATATATCTCGTAAACGGTGAAGAGATTAGGGTTGTGGTATAAGACTAAATATGTAGGGCTTGAGGAGTACTACAAGTTTGTTTATATAGACCAACCTTGTATCTTTTATGTGGAAGGCAGAAAAGGGTGTCTGAATATTCAAAGTCGAATATCTCGTAAATGTGTAGTTCCTTTGCAAAGTGTCATAAGGCTTTTTTGTAAGCTTCATGAGATCTACAAAAAAGCCTTATACCTCGTTTAACGGACCCATAGTTTTTGAGAAACATGAGATTAAAATATTTTTGAAATTTTTGCCCGTCTTCTAGAGGAGTGGAAAGAGTGAAACTAGGATCATATGTTGACACTAATGGTGAGTACTCCATGAGTAATGCATTTTGGAAGAGTGATTTTTACAATTACTTTTTTTTATAATTTTTCAAAGTGGTATATCTCGTAAACGGGCTGTTTGTTAGGAAAGTAGTATAAGGCTTTTTTTGTGGAACTTCATCAGATCTACAAAAAAACCTTATACCTCGTTTCAAGCGGACCGGTAGTTATTGAGAAAAATAAGGTTGAAATATTTTTGAAATTTTTGTCTGTGTTGCAAAGAATGAGTGGAGAGTAAAAATTCGAAGTATCGAGAATACTAAGGGACACTACTTGAGGAGAGAAGCATGTCGAATTGTAGTTTCGAAGAAGAAGAAATGTAGTACTTATTTTCTAAGTTGTGTTTTTGGAAAAAGAGACCTAAAATGAGGGCGACGACAAAAAAAATTTGAACTATTTACAGTATAAATTAAGAAGAAAAATGATGTAGTGGGAAGGGACAATTGGGGGTCCAGGGGGCGAACCCCCCAGCCGGGGAACCTCCAATTGTACCCTAACTTATACCTAATACTTAAAACTAACTTACTATCTAACGCTTACAATTAACTTATTCCTTACGGTAACCTTCTTTTTATCCTCGTCCAGATTCTCCCATATGCGCCGGATCCACGTTGTTCCGCTACTCGTTCGGACAGCTCCGACCTCGCTGTTTCCGGTTCGGTTGGCCGGCAACTTCTTTTTGTCGTTCGGCAGGCTTCTCCCTCCGGACGAAGGTAAAGTTCGGTCCTCCTCTTGGATCTCCCGGGGGTTCGTACCTAACCTAGGTTGAGTTTAGGTTAGGTTGTGACCGGACTTCGAGATTGCAGGTCAGTGGTGAGCAATTTCTTCACGACCCGTGAAATTATTCGAGTATTTATATTATATTTACGATGCTTCTGCGAAAGTTTGTACGCTATATTAATTTATTCCACGAATTTAGCAGATTCAACGGTCGCCACCCGTTTGCGTTAATGGCGTCGCACGAGCTATCCGGGTCGACCTTCCGCGCGAAGGAACGGGAGTTCGCAGGTAAGGGATAAATATCGACTCACCGGGTTGACTCTGTGCACGCAACTTCTCTTTATTTTTCGCGCCGTCCTCGGCGTCTCGTCAGGATGCAGGAAGCTTGTCGTCGTCGTCGGTCGCCTCCCCGTCGTAATGGCGTCTTCAAAAACGCGTCCTTCTTCCTCGACGGTCACTCACTCAATTCGGCAAAAGAGCCCGGAATAAAAATCCGGAGGCAGGACCTCACTTTACGAGCAGCGGCGCCACTCGCGATGCCGATCCGCCTTAATGAGCGACCAATGAGATCGCTCGCAAAAACGAGTCGACCGACGACCGCGGCAAACTCCCCAGATCCCTTGTACAATATAAAACAAATAATTGGCGCTAAGTAGCGCTTACAGGGTAACATAAAACAATGTCTGCGCGCCCTACATACTTAATAGATAACAATTTATAATATTTGCGTATACTAAAAAACCGCCCGCTGGCATATATATACAGAGTGAGTCATTTTAGTCTATGGATCCGAATATCTTCCAAATTACGGTATCTACAAAAAAATGGTTTAGATAAAAGTTGACCAGGATAGAGGGGGTCATTCAATTGTACCATTGGTTTTGACCTTGAGGTCAATTTTGAAGGTTACTTCAAGGTCACGATGGTTTTTTCTAATGGGACACTATTTTTGACTGCGGATTTCGAAAGAGCGGAAAATTTTACATCAAACTTGTCTTATGATAAAATTGTTTTTGCGACCTTGAAAAGGTCAAAAATGAAGGTGAAATGTCTGAAAAACGATCTGGTGTACTTTTTCTGAAATGACGTGGTTTTCTGGGTAACACAAATGTGCATAATGCTTAAACAAAGTCAATGAATTGTAAAAGTGTAAATCAC